>NW_008794456.1:5061366-5074102 GCF_000699145.1 Aptenodytes forsteri | reverse complement strand
TAGAACCTAGGGGCTCTGGTTATGGTCTAGAGAGTCCAGAGAATAGGGAATAGGGACTTCAAGCAACACAGCCTCAAATAATAAGTAACACAGCATCCTATACATAACACTACCATAGGGGCTAACTTATTAGAATCAAAATGTTCTTATAGTTGATTATTTCATAACCTAAAGATTCAGTAAAACTTAAGATCATCTTCAACAAAAGCACATAAGTTGTTCCACCATTTTAAGCTAGATATGAGTCAAGACATACATAAAAGCTGTCCATTGCTTCCAGGTGTCTTCGGTATTATTCCATGGTAAAAAGTGATTTCAGATCTCTTCTGCTGTTTGGTTATTCTTAGGAATAAACCAAACTCTCTGCTATCCAAAGAAGTCAGAGAAACACATTTTGTTATTACTACCCCCCCCCCCGTGGTACATAAAATCTGTAAATAATACATGAAAAGACCACAATAGGACTATTCAGAGTCACGTGAAAACATGGTCGTAAAACATGGAGGAGGGGAAACTGGTGATCTGCGTCCCCTGTGACTATTCAGCTGTATTGTAAGTAACGAGAGATTTCTATTACTGTTGCAATCCAACACTAGTTTTATGGGAACACTAAAGCTTTCTGATAATGATTTAGATAAACTAATCTGTGACATTGAGGAAATCCTGCCCACAACCAAAACAATATTTGAGGAAGATTTGCTAAAAGCGTAAAATAAGTGTAAGATGAGACAAATTGGTCACGTGTCCTCCCTTACCTTGTAGGAAAAGCTGAGGCACCTAATCCATTTTCTGTTTTTTTAACAGCCTGAGGAAATATTGTCTTTAACCTTATATTTTATTCTTGATGCACTGTGTACTCTACAGCTACTTTGACAATAAAATTATAGTTCTGCTTAGATGATGAAGTCTTATGGAAATAGCAATTTTTTCAAGTCTTCAACATAAATGTTACCTCTGGAAATGGAATTATGGAGGGTGTATATGCTGTTGTCAGATTTGAAAGGAACTGAGACTTTTACTGGGAGAGAGAAGGGCATTAAGTGATCTTTCCTGACCCACCTCCTTTTCTCCTGCTATAATACTTTCAATTCACTATATCCCAAACTGCTGTGAAATGTCTTTTCCAAAACCAGTACTTTAAAAAGAATGTGTGGTGTTGGGGTTGTTTTTTTGTTGTTGTTTTTGTGGGGTTTTTTTGTTAAGAAAAGTGTTGTGGTAAAGAATTCAAAATTTTGCAGCATTTAGAAAAAATCTTTGACAACTTTATTATCTAAATATAATAGCATAATGTATAATTTAAGTCTACTAACATGTAATAAGATTGCAGTGCACACATAAAAATCAAAATTTTGATATCTCTAATTTTTCATACACACGTATCATAATCTATTTGATTTTACAGTTCAGCAAACTGAGAACATCCATTCTGCCCCACTGCGAGAAACACATTAGCAGCTAGGGAATCCAGAATCAAAACATGCAGTATTGTACATTATTAAAGGAGGGTTGTTTGTCCTGCTAACCCATTGATCGTGCATAGTGATGTGTTGGCATGGTGCGCTTGAACCCATACATCAGCAAGTCCTGTCAAAATGAGTTATTCATTAATATCTGCCTGGAATCCTTACTTCATCTGGAATCCTATGGTAAGCAAAATGATTTCCACTGTCACTATGTCATTAAACTGTGGATTTTAGACTGCATCATATTTTCTCTTTGTGTGTGTGTCTGAAAAAAATAATTTCTCTATTAGAAGACAATCTTTCCTTTACATGTTAGAACAGTTCTGCACCAACATGGATAACAGATAATCATGAATTTCATGTTGGTTCATGAGGATTTTTTTTTCTCCTGTGTTGATTCCCAGTTTCACATTTTGATTTGAATGATGGCAGTATGCATGCCGTCAACTGATAACTTAGCTTCTGTTCTTGGGTTGTTATTCAGATGGATGCTTCGGTATTCCCAACATTAGGCTGTGCATTTACAATGCACTGCGTTACAGTGTTCCATTGTAGGTACCAGTGTCATCCTTGTAATTGGGTACGCTTACATGATTTTATGTGCTTTGACTTTTTTTAATTTTTTTAAAAATTATTACCTTTTTTAGCAATGGAAGGAGCATGAGATGTATTTATTGCAGTTTTTCCATTTTTTCAGTTCTCTAACTGGGCCTCTATTTCACAAACATCTTTTGGCAAAATCTTTACTGTTGTATGGAGGGGAAGAAAAACAACTGAAAATGCAATGTTACATAGCTTTCTGGTTTTTAGTATACCTTCAGAAGAAAATACAATCACTGTAATCATAACTAGTGTTCGTGCTATTCACTGCATTGCAACAGGGTAAAGGTGCTAAGTGATGATGCTGTATGTGTAGCATATGAATTAGAACTGAGGCACGGATCAGAATTTGCTTTGCAGATTGACATCTAATAGTAGGCATCTACAGTGCAGTATCAAAGCTTACATTATAGCCCGCAGAGATCAAGTCAACGACGTCAATAAATACAGTTCAGACTACAAACCCTAAAGTGATAAATGGACCCATATTACTGATTGAGTAGCTCACTAAACTATGATAGCCCTGCTTGCTCACAAGATCTGATGATAATGGCAGCTTTGACACTGCATTGTAGATTACTGAATTTAAGTGAATTTTAGCCATGGTCTATAACAAGGGGAATAAGTCCTTACTCTATATCCACCTGACAGCTGGTGCCTTCAGTTATGCCGCCTTTTTTTGTTGGGTTTTGGCGGAGGGGGGAAGGAAGAGGAGTTAAGGAGAAACCTCATGCCAAAGGGAAGAGCCAGACTGAAAGACCAGATGGCAAGGTGAATAAACAAAACCCTTTAAAAGGTAAAAATTGTCCAGGGCCCCGATGGTATTTCCCTTCATCTTGTGGAAAATTTTAAGTCCTAGGGGACAACCCCCAGTGCAGAATTCAGAGAAGTTATACTGAAGGCTCGGGAGGTGAGATAGAATTTGCACTAGTATAAATGGCAGGGTTTTTTAAAAAAGCTTTGTTTGTTTTGTCTGTCTTTATTCTTTTGTTTTGTGGCATTCCCTCACTATAATTCTCTCACGTTATTCAGTGAAATGATCCTTTGTAGTGGGAACTGAAAAATGCACATTAGAGAAGTGACCGTGCAAGCAGGTTACTTGATGCAATTAATTATTCAAGGGAATGTGAGGCAGAAAACCCAACCTAGTAAAACAATCAGGTAGATGAGCAACTCATTTCCTGGGAGAAGAAGATGTAAAGTTTGGCTCTAAGCAAGTAAGCAGCTCTTCTCACAGCAGCAAAGAGTAAGGATGTTATGCCTTCTGCTAATAAGTCTCTGAATAAAAAAGCAGAAGTTAATGCATAGAAGCTAGTGTACAACATAGTGGTTTATTATATGCTTCTTTATTGCTGTAAATTAATATTAAAATATGAATGGGGTAGAGGGAGGAGGAACTGGAGTGTAGATGTGACCTGTCATTTTTATATCTGCAGGAAGGGGAATTTCTTCTGTAATGCTTTCACCCTCATTAGAAAACACAGTTTTAAGTGCATAAATACATATATATATGTATGATTTTCTCTTGCAAAACTGTTTATAAGTGACTGAAGCTATGCACTGTGGGGGGAGAGTCATAAACATTGGTAATGGAGAACACAAGTGCCTACTGCTACAATTGTGTGTTCCTTCCCAGGACTATTCCCTGCAGAGGACCTGTCAGTGGTTTGCTGACAATGTTCTTGCTTCCTCTAAACGTGCAGATGCACAAGCCCATTGTCAGCACAGCTTCCAGAGAGGATCGGTAGCAAAAATTACCCCCTTTCTTTTGTTTTTGATAGACAACTGAACATAGGTTGAGCTTCCTCTTTACTTGTGGAGTTCAGCATTTTCCTATGAGTGGTATCCTTCCCTGGCAAAGGCTATGAAAAATCCTTTAAACTGTGGATTACAGAGCTTTCCTGCCTTTGCTGTAGAAAGAGCTAGCAGGATTCAGGCCCAAAGGGCATATTATCTATAAATGTTGTCATGGTTTAACCCCAGCCGGCAACTGAGCACCACGCAGCCGCTCGCTTTCACCCCCCCGGTGGGTTGGGGGAGAGAATCGGAAGGGTAAAAGTGAGAAAACTCATGGGTTGAGGTAAAGACAGTTTAATAGATAAAGCAAAAGCCGTGCACGCAAGCAGAGCAAAACAAGGAATTCATTCACTGCTTCCCATCGGCAGGCAGGTGTTCAGCCATCTCCAGGAAAGCAGGGCTCCATCACGCATAATGGTTACTGGGGAAGACAAACGCCATCACTCCGAATGTCCCCCCCTTCCTTCTTCTTCCCCCAGCTTTATATGCTGAGCATGACGTCATATGGTGTGGAATATCCCTTGGGTCAGCTGGGGTCAGCTGTCCCGGCTGTGTCCCCTCCCAACTTCTTGTGCACCCCCAGGCTACTCGCTGGTGGGGTGGGGTGAGGAGCAGAAAAGGCCTTGACTCTGTGTCAGCACTGCTCAGCAGTAACAAAAACATCCCTGTGTTATCAACACTGTTTCCAGCACAAATCCAAACCACAGCCCCATACTAGCTACTGGGAAGAAAATTAACTCTATCCCAGCCAAAACCAGCAGTCATGTATTAAGATGAACGAAGGAAAGAAGCTTCTGGATGACATTGTGAGGGAAACTGGTGTCTTCACCCTAATGCTGGCTTAAATCTGGTGAGGTTTGATGTTATGAGGCAGTTGTCTCAGGTTACTAGTATTACTCTATTTCAAAGGATTTAAACTTAGTCCTGCTACTCACAGACCGAAGCTCTGTTACTTGTGAGAGTCTTGTTTCAGAGTTAACATTGTGTAGGCAACAAGCAGCACTGAAGTCCCGTGAGTCCAAACCCTGAGGCCCATAGCATCTTTTTCTTCCACTTTCCCAGTTGTGTAAGTGTTTAGGATAGCTAAACTGGCTCTGATCACCACTGTGAAGTCCGGCTTAATGTTAAAATTATCTTTTGTGCCCAGTACCAGGGAATTAGCCCTGTGATCATGACAACCCAACCCAAATCTCTGGGCAGTGTAGTGACAGTCTCTTGTGTTGTATGACACTAGATTGAAAAGTCCTGAAGCAAATGTGAGACAATGTCAAATCCTGTTAGGTCAAATTGTGACAAAGATTTTTCTGGATTGTGTCATGTTCTGTTTGATGAAATGGTATCTAGCTGAACTTTGTGAGTTGACCTGCTTAGCCCACGTGTCATGCTAGGCAGTATAAACAGCAACGTCAGACATTGTTGTTACTCCCCATAAAGTTGCTGGTAACCTGGATGAACTCAGAATAAGTTCCATTTTTAGTTTTGTTCTGAAGGAACCTGGATTCTTTTTATATAGTTATTTGCGTCTTATGTGACGTTCAGCAATTCTACTCTAACTGGAAGGCTGGATTTGCTGAAGTTGCCGATATATCCTCTTCCCATCTTAAAAGAGCTGCCAAATGTCTGAATACATAGGCTGTGTCCTATTCCTTGCTATTTTTGTGGCAAAATAAATTTAAAAAAATAAATTCAATGAAACTAATTTCTTCTCAATTATATTTACTAGCATCACTACAATAATAGCTTCAGACTGATGTCTTCTCCAGATGCATCCAAGAAAAGACAACAGGACCAAGACAAACCAAACAGGTTTGGTAACTGGAGGTTGCTATTGGGTCTCTGAAACATGCTATCTTGTGTATGAAATGATTTAAAATAATAAATATGTTCTGGGGAGAGGCAGAAGTAGCAGCTTACAGTGTTTTCTGGGAGGTTAGCATTACGTCGCAACTAGCACTGGGATGGTTCAACTGCAGAAATGATCCTTCTTGCAGGGAGAATCTGTAGACTTCATTAGAATAATCACATTACTTCACAAATGTCTTCCAACCATGATGTAATAGAATATGAAGTGCATGTGGAAAAGGAAGTAGAAAAATGATGACATAATAGTTGGAGTGTTCCAAAGTTACATGAAAGGGTAGGCAAATAGAGGTCAACTCCTGGGAGTACTCTCTGGTCTTAAACTTGAAAAAGACTAATAGTTTCATATTTCAAAGGGATTAAAAAGTGGGGAGGGGGTGAAAGGATCAAGATTACCCCTTAGTTAAATTTGTTTCATCTCACTGGGATCACATAAGTGAAAATTCATAGCAGATACTGCCTTTTTCATTGTAATGCTAGAGCTGTATTGATTAGCTCCTCACAGTTTAATAGCTGACCTGACATTGAGCCAACAGCTGCGACAGAATATTTTGTCACTGTGTATTTTCTGTTCACCTGTTGTGAACATTTTAATAAATGTGAATTGAATCCCACATAAAAAGCCACAATTTGAAGAGAAAAAAAGAGAAAAACATGTTTGAAGATTTGCTCTCCTGGATCAGATCAGAGTTTCCAGCAGCCTTAACTGTGTAATCTCATGTTTCTCACAAGGGTCAACATTCCCGCTCCGGGAGGGAACATGAGGAAAACAACAAGCATAGTATAACCACAGCATGCCTTTCAGCAGAGGAAGGTAGGGATTTCTAAGTTGGAGGCTGTCTGGATTCCTGTGCTTCTTATCTACAGGTAGCAATTTCTTCAATCTATTTATTTTATTAGCTACAGGAGTTGCTCCTTTAGCTTGATTGGTAGGTATCTGCCAGAGAGTACTGAGGTGATTATGTCCAAAGAAGAGCAACGAAGCTGGTGAAGGGTCTAGAGTACAAGTCCTATGAGGAGCAGCTGAGGGAACTGGGCTTGTTTAGTCTGGAGAAAAGGAGGCTCAGGGGAGACCTTATCACTCTCTACAACTGCCTGAAAGGAGTTTTTAATGAGGTGGGTGTCGGTCTCTTCTCCGAAGTAACAAGTGATAGGACGAGAGGAAATGGCCTCAAGTGGCACCGGGGGAGGTTTAGTTTGGATATTGGGAAAAATTTCTTCATCAAAAGGATTGTCAAGCATTGGAACAGGCTGCCCAGGGAAGTTTTTTTTGATGATCTTAAAGGTCTTTTCCAACCTAAACAATTCTATGATTCTATTCATTGCGTTCATTGACAATACCTGAAGGAAGTCTTAGTGCCTGCAAATCTGAGGATCATACTGACTTTGGCTGGGCTTTTGCTTGTGAAGTGATTGTTCTTTCTTTCAGTTGCCACCAGTAAGAAATCTCAGTAACAATTTTACACGCAAAACCACTTTTTTTCCCCCTTCTCCCTCTGCCCACCACCCACCAGTAAAAAATAAGGCTTGACTATCCCTGGCTAACAAAGAAAATTAAGAAAGTGACTGCCACTTAATGATTTTTATGAATGATTGCCTACCGCTGTAATAAGTAATTATCACTTTTGTGCTTTAATGCAATTAGTTATATCTGTCAACTTAAACAAGTGCACTTCCACAGCTCCGAGTTGAGAAGCAGTAGTGGTTAGAAGGGCAGGGATGCCAGGTCCTTTTCCTATCACTTATGGATGGAATGTGCAGATTTGAATACATTGATTGTACTCACCCCTGTTTTCCTGAAACAGCTTTCCCCTTCTATCTGTCTGAACTTGAAAAAATCCTCTTACAACATCTAGAGGCACTTAAGTAACATTGTCCGCATTGAGGTTTTTATATTACTTGGAAGTGTTTGCAAATTGTCCTTTTTTCTTTTTTCTCTCTTTTTTTTTTCCTTCTGTCAAAATCAGAAGTTAAATGCACTGTGTGAACAGACTAGCTCTGGCTATCAGGTTTAGGAAAGTAAGCTTTGTAATTGCAGTCACTGGGAGACCGGACTATTTTGGTGGTCCCTAGGTTCCTGTGGAGTATTTTGCTTTCACTAGTGGAGAAAACCCATAAAATATGGCCAGGTGGTTTGTGAATAGTGGGTCATTTAAATGCCTTCAAACTCATGACATAATCACATGGAAGGACATGGCATTGCCAATGTTCAGGGCATTTAACATCAAATGCTCATAAATCTGGTAAAATATAAAGTGCATCTTTAATTACCAAATACATCTCATCAGTTTCTGTCACTCACAGCACATATGTGAAAAGTTGGCAGTTAGAGCACTTTACTACTCTGTTTACTGAAGGGCAATCTTTATGAATTTACCTCTGGAGAGTAAAAGACTTATGACTTTTTCAGTGCTACTTCAGCTTTTTTGTCTTCTCTTGCATACAAATAATTTTCCTGATGCTTCATTATGAAGTGAACTGCTTTAGAAGTCGCCATCACTTTTGTATGGGTAACAGTGCTGAATGATTAAATCCTATTGTCTGCACTTTCTATAAAAGTCATTAAAGTGGAAAAGAGCTACGTCTAAATTGAAACTCTGCCTTCAAGGTCATTATCATTTTACCTCTTCTGCCTTGTCTGACACATACTGGTGTATATTCTAAGAGCAGAAAAATATACCCGATTTCCAATTAAAAAAACAAAGTAATACAATCTCTGTCAAGTCAGAAAATGGGAAAATATCCATCAGCACATCGCTCTCACAGCCTTTAGTTTTCATGTCAATGACCCATAAAGTTATTCTCAGAGCTGTCCATTTCCCCCTTTTTTCCCCTACATTATTAATTGTTCATAATCTGATTCTTATATCTGTGATGGTGAAGATCAGTCTGATTCTGTATCCTTCAGCAGAATAACCCCAAGAACATAATTTGAAATGCAGGGAGGCATATGTACCTTAAGCTCTAATTGTTCACCTGTTCCTTAGACTCATTACTAATCCCAAATGCTGATTATAGTAATATCGGTGAGATTTTAATAGCTTTGGTGGGTAATATCTGATTCAACACTTAAACAGAAGTGATCCTGTGTATTAGTTGGCATGCACCAGCAGCTGGGATTTTCTAGTATTAAATATGGGTTTAATAAAGTAAAGAAAAATAAAGTATATCAATGTCCTCATACACAAACTCTGTTTCTGCAGAAAATTACTGGAGCAGGTTCAGTGGAATTGGTCTGTCTGAGGATGAGAAATATCCTTTGTCAGTCTATGAAAGTAATCAGTCAAGAACTGTAGCAGTCTGTGCAGATTCTCCATAACACAGCACTAGCTGAATATAATTGGATAAAACATTTAGCCAGTTTGCTCATACCTAAAGGAAGAACCTGAGGGAACTCACTCTTACAAAACCCTTATCATCTTATCCTAATACTGTAAAATCAAAGAAATGTCACAAGGGGAAGCTGAATTATCCAGCTGGTAGGGCATTGGATTAGGACCCTGGGAAGCTGGGGTTAAATTCCTCTTTTGCAAAGGGGAATCTAAACATTAGATGTCTCTCAAGTAATTGCCCTAAGTACTTCAAGGAGACAGTTCATTTGACCTAAGACATCTACTTCAGATGTGATTTGCTTCTTTCTACCTATTGATTATAAAGGATACAGTAGCTTTGAATTCAAACTGTATTTTTAGGTAGTGAAGTAAAAGCGGGGAAGTCCTGCTTATCGGCTCTCACCAGCATTTTGCAAGTCTCCATGTTTCCGACTTTTACTTGTCTTTATTTAGATTTGAAGCTCATCTAGGGCAGAGGAGGTTCACTTTTTTAAAAAAGGCCTGTTGCAATGGGATTGCAACATCTCCTTTTTGGATACTTAGAGGCTACTGTAATACAAATTGCAACAAAAGCCCATCTTTATCTCAAGAGTTAGCACATATATATGCACACATTCACACACCTGTGTATTTGTTTAATGGAATAACATTCTTTAGACTTGCTAAGGTCAATGTTTGCTGCAAAGCAGAAGTCTGACCTTCAGTATCTCAACCTACATGCAAGAAGGCATAACCCTTGGAGTGAATTCCAGCTGTTGTAAAAGATAAGTAATTGGTGAATAGCAAACAGTGCCAGAGTGCATGGGAGATGTACCTAAGTTCTCTGAACATGTGAGAAAATAAAAAACAGAATTACCGCTGGTGTAAAGCCACCGCGGTGTAACTCTCCTGCCTCAGTGTGACTCCCTTTATTCTTCAAATCACTGGCTATAGGTGATCAAGCTCTTCCTGTAAATGACAAAATGTTCTTACCTGCATCGTTATATGCTTAAACAATGATCCACAAAATGATAAAAAGCTTAGTAAAGCATTTTTAGTAGGGGTACTTTCAAACATGTACAGTGTTTGACCTACCTTTCCTCCATCAAAATTATTTGGAATTTTGCTGTGATTTCAATGGCAAAGGTCTTATACTTGTTGTCAAAAGGAAGGAGAATCACAGCAGTGCTGATAACTCGGAAATACTCCATTCCTGAATTCACATGCATTTCTACACAACTGAATTTCTAAATCAGTATATGGAAATCATGGCCCATATTGGCCAGTGTATGGAAGTCATGGTCCAGGGTAATTGTTGCAGCCTATGCCCATGTCCTTGCCACCTTTCTGAGCATCCTTGGGTGTGATCAGGTTATGAACTGTGGAGCAGGTGAGTTTTTCCTGAAATCCAGTCCTTTCTGCTTTGCATATCAGGGCTACAGTAAGGAAATATGTGGCTTGCCCTAGTAAAAAAAAAGTTTCTATTTTCTTCTTCAACCAATATAGTTTATCATTCACTATCAGTCTTTGTGAATTTAATAATCTGGAATGGACGTAGTGTTAGGAGGAATGCTTGAATTTAAATCACTCCACTCTATGAATAGTACGACAGCAGGAAGGATAATTTCACCTCTGGCTCTATGTGTTGGTTCCCCTAATCTCACCATAAAACTAATAATGCTAATGCTTCCCACAGAGATATTGGTTGACTTACAAGAATAAAATTTTTAGCAGGTTTATTCAGTACAGATTTCGTGAGAATAACTAGAGTGGTAGTTGAGGGTTTTATTTATTTATCCTTGAATTTCAATATCAGGTGGCATGCTTATGTGAGTAAATGAAACTTAACTTTATAAGACAACTTTCTAAACTTCAGTGTTTGATTCAGACTTAAGTGACTGTTTCCAATGGGTTGTGGGTGGTTTTTGTTTGGTTTGTTTTTTTTTTTTTTAAGTGATTCATTCATCTCTTAAGAGCGGGATTCAACATTTGTTTGTTGGAATGTGCAGATGGTTGGCTTGTAGTGATTTTTTATTTGGATTTCTTCTGTAAGGTATGTTACTTTTAATATTCTATGAAAAAATTGTACATAACAAATTTGCTGCAATGACTTTCAAACATTCAAAATATAGCAAGGACTTATAACACTTTTAACCAGGTGGTCTTTTAGCATGCAATTTTATATTCAGCTGCGACGGTCAAAACTGAGAAGTAACAGGGTTATATCTGGGGTGGCTGCAGAGCAGCTGAGATCGCACCTGGCCCAATCTGCAAAGGACTCTTAATATTCCCAGATGCCAACCAGCTGTGGCTTCTTTCTGACATTATGGCTTCTCACAGAGATACTGCTCATAGCAGGACCTGTTTCTGCTTAAATCAGACCTGACTTACCTGTTTACAGTATTGAATTTGAACCATTATAATCTTCATGAGATACTTAAGTTCTTTGAAGTCTGTGCACATGCAAAGATTTTTTCTTTCCTTTTCTTTCCAGTATATCGGTACTTGTTTATTATCAGATTTATCTTTAGATTTTTACAGTCTCCTTTCCCAATTGCATACTATTATCACCTCTTTATGCTAATGCTCTCTCTAGCTGCCTGTATTATCACCCCTCCATTTATCTTCTTATTGTGTGTGATCTACGGTACTCATTAGCTTCCTATTCTCAGATCACTTTTTGCCTTCTCAGCATGCCAGATGACCCTTTTATCACTCAGCCATGTTTCACAATCAGCCTAGATAATGCTTCATACTTCCTTACTATTCCCTTAGCTTTTTATTTTTGTGCTGCTTATTACCTCTTGCCATTCATTTCTCTCCAACAAGGCTTGTTTTAATGCTTAATCAATTAGCCCAGGATTTCGCTAGTACTCTATCAGTTGTCTTCATTGCCAGGGTAGTACATTATTGATTTCCATGGTTCAATATATCAGAGTATATAATTCCTAGCAAATTTCTTTCTCCATCAAGTTTATTTAATCCACTCTCTTCCCAGTCTCCTCTTCAGACCAGACTTCATATTCATGAAGCCAACAGTACATTAACTGCTTAACTCATTGATTCTTACACCTTACAAAGTGCTTCATCCATAATTTTACACATTCTGCCTGAATTCAGCCAACTTGCAATTCTTGCTCTGGGTATGGCTGCTTAAAGCACTTGTTTAATGTGTATTTTAGACAATTTATATGCCTGAGTTGATACTTTTGCGGCCACTGCATAAAATGTTTTCAGCTCATTGGCTCCAAGGTACTTAAACTTGTATTTCCCAAAGCTCCCTTCAAGTTTTACAGTTGCTCGTGAACTTTTAAAAAAAGAGGAGGGTTGTTGTTTTTGTTTTATCCTAAAGATCTTTTCATTAACAGCATGACTTTTGGGGGCTGGGAGATGTGTAGGCTTTTATATATGAATCCTTTTCAAAAAGAAGGGTTTCCTTGGTCTTATGTAAAACCCCTTCAGTCTCACAGGGATGTTGATAAAGTAACTGCTGAGGTATCTGTAAATCTAATCTTCCTTATAAAGGTCCATCTGCCATGGGCAAACAAGTCTGGATATTGCATAAAAAGCCATAAACTATATAATACGATGACAGAACAAAATGGAAAAGAAGATGGTTGAGTCACCATCCCTGGAAGTATTCAAAAGACGTGTAGATGAAGCGCTTAGGGACATGGTTTAGTGGGCATGGTGGTGTTGGGTTGA
>NW_008794456.1:5059189-5061087 GCF_000699145.1 Aptenodytes forsteri | reverse complement strand
GTTGGGTTGATGGTTGGACTCAATGATCTTAGAGGTCTCTTCCAACTTTAATGATTCTATGATTCTATGATTCTATAAATTAAAGACATTTTGGGATAAGCAAATCAATTATTGAGTCTAGAGCAAGATTTACATACTTCACGGGTTGTAGGACTATAAGGGGCAATCCCAGGAATGGATAGTGTGGCTTTAGTTTTACTGTTATTTTAAAAGATTCCCCAAGTAGCGGAACTTCTCCCAGTTCTGGATTATGCAGAAATGTAATAATTAGCACAGACTTCTGAAGTATTCGGACCTTATATTTGGATAGCTATCCTAAAATGTATTTTGAATCTCTCGGTTTTAAAAGTTTTTTCAGATTTGATCAACCTCCTGGATTTGGCAAACAACGGTGATTATAGAAAGGTCATGGTTGAGCCAATTCAGAATTTTGCTGAAGAAATAAATAAGTTCTGCAGCAAAAGTAAGTCCAGCAGTAGAAAAAGTATTGACTAAATGGCTCAAAACTGAAGATAATTTCTCTCCATTTCAAACTTACGACTCTATGCACATACAAAACAGTCCAGCCACAAATCAGTATGCCTCATTCCTCTCACAAAGTACAATCAGAACAGATGGAAAGTTTTTTGCTACAAAGCATATATGAGGCTAAATCCTACATAGTTTTGGCTGGACTACCTGATTACAGATATTTTTATAGTGTCCTCTGTTCTGTACTGTACTTTATCCAGAAGCAGACTGGCAAGGGACAAGAGGGTGGCGTGTAAGTTTAATAGTCATTTATTCATCTTCTCTTCCTGTCAGTCAGTCAACACATGGGGTTTTCTGGTCACCATCATTAATCACCTGGAATATGTTGCAGTGGTCTAAGAGAGAAGTATTTTATTCTCTGATTATGAAGATTAGGAGGAGAGGTTGTAAAAAGCTTAGTTCATCAAAAGGGAAAAATAGTTTGAGACCCTTGCTTTGATGTCAATAAGGAAGCCTAGCCAAGATGACTGCAGACTACAGTTGCAATCGAGAGGTGTGTTACCACTGGGGAAACAGGAATCAGAATCTTTCAAAATTCTTAAAATAAAATTATTTGCTTCCGAACACATTGGTATGAAGATGAATTGCCACTATGCAAAAGGCTTCTCAAAATGGTGTTGCAACACTAGCCTACCTATGTGATTTGAATCTTTTTCCTGTCTTTTTTCCTGCTGACTTTCCTAGACCTTTTTTTTTCCCCCAGGTTATTTCACTGGCAGCCCTGTTGTACATGAAAGTTATATAATGCATGCTGTACACCTGTACACAAGATAAATTAATTTGGTATGTGACAAAGTTATTGCAGAACAACCCCCCAGCTGGAGTGGAATTTTTCCGGTGTGCTCTTCTGAATTTTAACTCTGCTCCCATGGAAGCATGGGGAAGGTTTGCCTTTAGCGTTAGAGAGGCTAGAACAGTTAAAAACAATTGAGTTGTTTTAATAATTAAGCAGCTGATTTTTCCAAGTGTTCTAAATTCAGTTTAGACTTCTATGTGGAGGTCAAGAGGAAAAAATGTATGAACAATCATAAACCTTAAAAAAGGGTATTCGTTAAAAAAAATCACCAGCTAAGTGTGCATGAATACATCTTACAAGCTAAGTTTTTAAAGTATATCATTCTGTAACGGTGCAACACGTGCATAAAATCGTACCACTTCATCATGCCTGCTGTTTTTTCATCAAATAAATCAGTGCTCTATTTGAAAAGTCTATCTAGCACGACTGTAAGCACATGTAAATTAGGTTCTTAGAATCATAGAATCATTGAGGTTGGAAAAGACCTCTAAGATCATCGAGTCCAACCGTCAACCCAACACCACCACACCCACTAAACCATGTCCCTAAGAGCCTCATCTACACGTCTTTT
>NW_008794456.1:5033929-5057157 GCF_000699145.1 Aptenodytes forsteri | reverse complement strand
GAGAATTCTATCATTTCATGGTCGCTAAGCCCAAGACGGCCTCCGACCACCACATCTCCCACCAGTCCTTCTCTGTTTGTAAACGGCAGGTCGAGCGAGGCACCTCCCCTGGTAGGCTCACTTACCAGCTGTGTCAGGAAGTTGTCTTCCACACACTCCAGGAACCTCCTAGACTGCTTCCTCTCTGCCGTGTTGTATTGCCAGCAGATGTCTGGGAAATTAGGTTCTTATATGCCATATAATACGTCTTATTTAGACCTTTGCACAAGAGGTAATTCACACAACACCCCAGGGACGTAGAGAAATATTCTTATCCTTTTTCTACAGAAAACCAGCTGAGGTGTGGCCAGGGGTGAACTCTGAAGCGCTCTAACAGAAAGTCCAGACTTGCAAACTGGGTGTGTTGGCTGTTTAGCCTCAAACGTGTTTACCATTTCCTAGGCCTGAAAATTCAAATAACAATTAAAGGTTTTCTGTTCGTTTCCAAACTGCCTGTCCTGAGCAGTTAGTTGACAAGATTCACTAAATTTCTAAGTGAGATGGCACCTAAGTCCTGTGAGGTATCAGCACAGCTTTACACACCATCATGGCAAACTCTTTTATAAAAGGGAGACCTGTCCTGGCAGCCATCACTGAAAAGATGGCCATCACATAGAAAAGCAAAAAAGGGTCCCGAGGTGCTCAGTGTTTCCTGTTGGTTATTTCTAGCAGACTTCTTGCGACTGGTAGAATATTTTTATATTCTTATTTCTGAGGGTACTGATTCTTCTCACACAATTTTTAGGGAGTCATGGCCCTGAAGTCTGTTTGCTCAGTTATCTCTCTCATCTGGAAGCAAATTCCTGAAACACAGATGTTAATACACATAACAGATGTAAAATGAATCTAACCCTATGAGACTCCCCATGATGTGCACAAGAAATTTGTGGCAAAGGGGAAAGGTGAGCTTTAGTTATTTCTCCCTGTCTGACTGTCCTTTTTCTTCTCCATACCAGGGAGGCCTCTGAACACACTTACTCCAAGTGATCAGGAAATGCCTTCAATGCCTAATGTCAAATAAACGCCCTTTAATTTACCATGAAGAGCCGCGCACCAGAGCCATGTAGGATATAAATAGATGTAGAGAGCATGGCTGTGTTTCACAGAAGTACAGCAGATACAAGCATGTTTTGCTACCTTTAAGTTTTCCAAGTACTCCTGTGGCCTGGGGAGTTGACCCCATGTAGCTCTTTAAAATAAGCCTTCTTACCCTTCCTCTGATAAGCTTGATTTGTGTTGTAGAAAGAGGATTCATCTATTGTTATTTCATTCACATCATCTAGCAGCCATCAGGCGACAAAGGACTTCTGACTACTATCGACCCAGACATCCTTTGAACTGACAACTGGAGGTTAAAGGCTTATTATCCTACTAGCAATCCCCCTCCATTAGCATGATTGTAATACAATCAGCAGGGATTAACTAATACCTGTGCCTCTGTTCAGGCCCGGGCACACACACAGAACAAAAAGTATTTAGTAGTGAGTGCATACAGGGATGAAAATAACTGAAATCCTGTTGACACTGCTCACTTATTTGACCCTTTAAGCTAACAGGCTTTTAGTTTCACTGGGACTTCAAAATCGGCATTGAATAGTATTCCCAGTGAGTTTTACATTCCTTGGCAGGTAACCAGATGGTACACTGTATGTCTAGTAAACCCATTTCCACACTACATTAGGAATTTATCAAAGCAAGTCAAATCACTTCTCTACAAAAATGAGGGAATCTTGAGAGAATTTTGTGTCTGCACCTTTAGTTCTTCTGTCCCTGGTTATGATTTATAATTTGGCAATGTATTTCCTTGAGCTGATATTGAATTCACAATGTGACTTTCTTCCATAGTAAAAAAATGTTTCCTTTTTTCATGAAACAATGACTATAGAATCACTGTGCCATATAGATCAACTAAACTGAAGCACTAAATTGCCATATATATAATTCAAAGCTGTATGCCATCTCTCCGCAAACTAATCTGAAACTACCTCCAGATCATTGTTTGTCAGAAACAGAACTTCATGTCTTTATATTTTCTTCTGAAAGCAGTGCTATTCTGTATTACAAGAAATGGTGACAAAGTAAGATTTATTATTCATATCTTAATAGATTTTATGATTTTTCAAAGTCATGTAAATTACATTAACATAGTAATGAAAGAAAGGAAAAGAAAGATAACTTACATGAGTTAGTGAATGTGCTTTTTGAGTGCAGGGTTTGCTAGTATTCATTGCAATTTCAAATACTTAGCTTGACCGTTTCCATAGTATTTTTCTGACTAGAAAATTCCTATGTTCATTTTATTGAGAAGTATGTCTCGAAATCTTGCTTGAAAAAGGTGTTTCTGCCTTACCATTTGTTAATTTTCAGAATTTTCCAGAGAATGAGCAAATATTTCAATAAGTGGGGGTTTTTTATTGTGTGTGTGAGCACATTTGTGTGTGAAGCTGTATGTTTTGTTTTGGTTTTGAGGGAAACAGTCTTGTAAGACTAGACAAGGAGGAATTTGATCATTGAGTCACTCATAGTAAAATTACCAAAACCAGTGCAAGTATCCTCCAAATCTCCAATAGAGTAGCAATATTTTCTTATTTCTGTGGGAAGGGAGAAAGGCAATGAAAGGACAAATGGAGGATTGGGAAGGAAATGGGGAGAGCATTAGAAGATAGAGCTCGTAGATCTCAGCGTTGTCAGGAATCCTTCAGATTTGGCATTGCTTCACCCCATCCTCCCATCCTGCCCTGCCCCAGTAGTGACTCCCAGTCTACACATTCCCACCTTTTCTTAGTGGTTTAGGTTTTTTTAAGGTTCTGAAATAGCTGCACAGATGTGCTGTGTTTGCATTGCTACCCAAAGAAATTGCTTATCTTGCATAATGTTTGATAGTGTTTTATAAGGAGTTTCTAAACCGTTAATGCATAATGAATAGATTAGAAAAGTTTGCTAAATGAATTATTACAATCTCAGCAGGAAGATGCATGTACTCTGGATTGTGCTCCATAGCAATTAATAGATCTAATTTATTAGAGGAGACTATTCCCTAATTAACCCCATATCAATTATATGAAATTATAAAATATGTATGAATATATGAAAAAGTGTATATTACACTGTGGTTTGGACTCTAGTGGGGTACATATCACAGAACTAGAGGGTACTGACAGAACAACTTAGTGGCAAGGAAACGATCATCACTGCTCTGAAATGTACTGAAACTTAGAGCATTAATTCTTCCATCTTTTTATGCCTTCTTTTTTTCCTGGCTTTGACAATCTGTCCCAATGTTCAGGCAAAGATCAGATTCATGGCAGAATCAAATGCTCTATTACGAACTGCTGGAGGGTTCGCCTTTTCTATCTTAAAGCATCAGATCAGGCTCTTTTGGTTTTTCTAAATCATTACAGTTCCAAAATCTGTTCTTTTTTACTTTGTTCTGGAGGCAGGCTTTTACTGCCTTTCTTCACTTTTAAGCTGGGTTTTACCTATTTTCTTCTTTTGAGCTGTACCTCTTTATTTTTTTTTTTTTTTTTAATTCCCTAGCTTGTCTTCTTGCCTTGGTGGCTCTGTTCTGTGGCTTAAACCTTCTCAGCGACATTGCTTCATAACTCAGATTTTTCTGAAAAGGCTGATTTGTCAATGGCAGACCTAAAATGTTCAGTCCTCAGCTTTAAAAAAACAAATTGTGGGCTTCCAAGAAGACGACCATGATTTTGAGTCGGCAATGCTGACAAGTACTTCTTTTATGCACACTTATGCAATTGACAACTATTACCCTGCTGCAAGTGATTGAAAAGTAAAAATTACACTGTACAGCACAATTCTTCTTTGCTTCTTTCAACATTACTTGGACAGATACAAGACCTTAAAAACTATAGAAACTTCAAAGGCTATTGCAGTGGAATCTACCTGCCTGTTATGATCATGTCTAAGGAGGGAGACACCACAACCTCCATCATATAGTTAGATATCTCATATAATATGGTTCCTTACCTAATGACCACGAGATCTTTTAAATATGTATACATTTAGAGTATATCACAAAACAAACAGTAAATCTTTTTATTAAATGTTACTGATTTGAAATATTTCTCCAACATTTTCTTTTTAGTGCTCTGTAGAGGAGTCCTTCAAATTTCATAGAATCATTAAGGTTGGAAAAGACCTCTAAGATCATTGAGTCCAACCATCAACCCACCACCACCATGTCCACTAAACCATGTCCCTGAGTGCTGCATCTACACGTCTTTTAAATACTTCCAGGGATGGTGACTCAACCACTTCCCTGGGCAGCCTGTTCCAATGTTTAACCACTCTTGCAGTAAAGACATTTTTCCTCATGTCCAATCTAAACCTCCCCTGCCGCAACTTGAGGCCATTTCCTCTCGTCCTATTGCTTGTTACTTGGGAGAAGAGACCGACACCCACCTCGCTACAACCTCCTTTCAGGTAGCTGTAGAGAGCGATGAGGTCTCCCCTCAGCCTCCTTTTCTCCAGGCTAAACAACCCCAGTGCCCTCAGCCGCTCCTCATCAGACTTGTTCTCCAGACCCTTCACCAGCTTCGTTGCCCTTCTCTGGACACGCTCCAGCACCTCAACGTCCTTCTTGTAGTGAGGGGCCCAAACCTGAACACAGTATTCGAGGTGTGGCCTCACCAGTGCCAAGTACAGGGGCACACTTGGGATTTTATATAATTCAAGCACAGCATTCGTTATTGTAAGCACATTTTTCGGATTTGAATTATGTTCTGATTTATTCTGTCTGTTGTTTGTTTTCTCTGTTGCCCAGGATGTTGCCTGTACAAGTAAATGTCTTCAGTATACTTCGTCATTGCAGAGCATCTGTGATGAGATACTAAAAATGTCCTTTCCAGACTGAGTGCTAGACGCATTAGGTATTGCATATATTGTGACTTATTCTTTCAAATCTAATGAGCAAGCTATTCTTCCTTTTGTATGTAATGTAGATAATAGGGTACTTTTTATTAACCTTTGTTTCCTGTGGAGATGTTTGTATACGTCCTTTTAATCTGCAAAGATCCTGCCTTTTGAAATCTGCTTTGACTCTCCTTTCTACTTGGCAGCACAGGTTCTCGAAAGGCCTCCATTTTAAGCTTTGTCTCTGCAAAACACGTTAAGATGTTCTTTTTACATCAAGATGCTCCACATTCCTAGAGGAGACCAAGCATTGTTGTGTATTACCTCAGCCAGTTAGCTGACATGAACCCTGTCACCTTCCTTGATCTCCTGGCTTTAAATTCATCAGGATTAAGAAATATCTTCCCTCCTTTAAGGATTTACCTCAGAGGAGATACAACAGTGTAGGCACACATTTTTAGAAAGCAGTTTTATTGTGAAGCACAGGGCGGGGTTCTTAAGTTTTCTCATTTATTATCTTTTCTTGTTTCTTATATACCTCTTCAACCTGAAGCTTTTTACACTCATACTCTTTCAGTAAACATTTAGTTCTCTTCTGTCTCTCCTTACATAACTCTTTCTTCCATTTCTTAGTTGTTACTTACTAGCTCTCAAAAGCTGCATCCTGAACTGGAGATCTGATGTTTGAGATGAGGAAAATAAAGTCTTATTTCATAGAAAACAAGTTTTCTTTTCCTTTTTTCCTATTTTAAATCCATCTGGATAGTAGAGACTGAAGATTTAACTCAGACTTTAATGTCGGGTTTCTGCTCTGTAGAACAGAAGGAAGGAAGGAAAGAAAAAAAAAAGAAAAAAAAAAAAAATCCTTCCATCATTTTTGCAGATATCACTGTATTATCTTTTGTCTAAATGAAGAAGTATTATTAATATTATATTAGCAAAGAGAAATCCAGGAGAGATCAAGAATTGATTGAATTGAGTTCTGTGCTAGGGAAAAAAGAAGGGAAGGAGAAGAAAAAGAGGGAAAGGAAAGAGAACATACCCTCTTGTCACTGAATCCATCTAGCCTGAATGTCCTTCAGCAAAACTTCCAGACTTGGGGGCTTGAAGTCTGCAAGTTTTGCTGCAGGCATCAAGTCCATAAGCAAAGGAAGTCTGCCAGCACCAGTCCCTACTGCTGGTCCTCCAGCCTGCTGCTCCTTCTCTAGACTGCTTACAGCAACAGAGAAGCCTAGAAAGAAATAATTTGCAATTATTTCCTTCGCGGACTCTCCATCACAAAGAGGCAGTTTTCATAGCTTTATCAAGTGTTTTAAAGCCAAATATAAAAGGGGATGACTGCCTCACAGATTCCAACTTACTCAAAGGGACCTTAAAGTCACTCCTAAGTCACTTTATGCACATGTTTGAACTTGAATCCCTCTTAACAGACTGTTAATGCTGTTAACAGTTTCTACAAATTAATTACAGGAAAACATTACCTTTCCAGCACCATCATCTTAAAAGATCATTTCACTCTAGATAAAAAAAAAAAAAACCAGCATTTAAAAAAACCCCCAAACCTAAGAAAGAGGATTGTGACTAAGAATTGAACCCACAAGAGCAACCTTCCTCTTGAGCCAAGAACAACAATCCTTCCTCTTCTTCTTACTGCCCTGCTCAAGCATTTGGGATTCCAAGCAGGTCAGATTCAGGCAAAGATGTAATTTCTGTATTTGGACTTACCTTCTTACATGCTAACACTGTTATCCCTATAGTTTGTGGAAGTAAAATGTGTGTGCATATGACTTAGAAAATAATCTCACATTGTAAAATTGCGTTTTTTAAAAATGTGGTCCGGTGATGTTACATTTCTGGAAAAAGCAGTGTTTTCATACAGTATTTCTTCTACTTTACCAGCCAGGGTATCTTCCAAGAAGAGTGTTAGGAGGTTTTTTGGTTGCTTTTAGCTCATTTGCTAGCTTTCTGGTATACTAAGGAGAAGCCACTTGAACAGTTTGTCAGGTGAAGAAAGCAGCAGTCGGAAAGTTTTGTCTGTGGAGGCATACTAATGAAAGGTGAACAGCTGTCAATTAATTCTGTATTTTGTAGTTCATTTCACTTGGAGTAAATAGCGTCCTGCTCTTTTGGGGCTGTTGCCTTCAGGATCTCAGAAGGCATTGTAGTGATTCTCCACTCAGTCCAGAATTCAAAGCTATTAGCGAGCTTAGCAAAACCTTAATGACATAAGTGGTCTAACTGAAAATAACATGCTGGTTTGCACAATCTCATCCTAAAGCATGTTTCTGTCCACTGAAGCATGTGGAGTTCAGATAGAACTGGATTGGACTATAACATCTGTTTTGAAACCACCTGTTATTGCTGCTAACCTCATACTGTCATCTCTGAGAAGATAAAAACATACTGCACTGTCCAGACTTTCTTGCATTAATTACTATTTTCCAGAATGTGTTTATTTGTTTATTTCACATTGCTCCTCTGCGTACAAGTCTTAAATGTCCAGTTGTGTTTTATGAAATCTTACTTAAGGGCTTCATTTTGTATTCCTGAAAAGAACTTAAATTTATCACCTGTTTAAGAGGACCAGGGAAGAGACGATAGAGAATAACATTTTATTCTCTCCTTTCCTGCAAAGTTGCTCCCTAGTCGTGGCCTTCTCATTTGTGTTGCTCATAACTGTCTGAAACTGGTCATCTGAAGACGAGTCAGTTTTTAATGCTTTTTTCCCTCCTACTAGAATGGCAATAAAGGGATATGGAGCAGGCTAAAAAGTACTGGGTATTGACTCTCTTAAATATGAATATCCATAGAAGACTGTGTATTTATTTAATAGTACTATTGCTGCTATTACAGTAATAAAGGCTATTTCAGATGTTTCTAGATGGTCATTTTGTTTGTTCATCCATTCACATTGTTTCAGAATGACACAGTTTTTCCTCCTCAACCTATTTTGCAAGAGGTATTAAAATGGCTTCAAGCATATTCCAGCAGAATCACTGATGCTTTAATTTTTATGTCCTTGATTTATCCTTTAGAATTCCCTGTGACCACTGGGATGCTGCAAACAATTTGTATTTTTCTTTTTAGCCCTGATAATGAGTTTGTGTTATTCAGTAAAACTAATGGTATTTTTTTGCCCTTTATCATCTTCTTCCATCAAGTCTACCTGCTGTGCTGTATGTGATGCCGTGTTATGAGTTTAATCGTGTGAGAAGAGAAACAAAGTTATATCTGTGTGTGTGTGTATAAATATATATAAGAATAAACTAAACAGACTAATCTGATTCTGTTCCAACATGTCTGGATTTAGGTCAGAAGTGACCTTTTTGCCGTCTGGATCCAAAAGCATGGATCCTCATTACTCTGGAATCAGGGTACTTTCAAAATTCAGCTCTCACTTGTATGGTTTGGACCTATCAGTTATTTATCTCAGGTTTTAGCCTTTTTTCTTTCTTTGCAGACACAGAATTGGAATAAATCCCAGGCTGCAAAGATGGAGTAAAAGGTCTAATGCTGTTATACTATTTCTCATTTATAGAAGCTGGCCAATTGCTTGCCAGTACTTGCATTTGTTTGGATTTCTTGTGATGAAATTTATTTTTAATTTTACTGGCCGATGCAACTCATTGCTTGCCAGTACTTGCATTTGTTTGGAATTCTTGTGATGAAATTTATTTTTAGTTTTAGAGTCACATTCTTCTACAGGAAGGGCAAAAAGAGGCACTGGGTGTAACTCCATGATGTCTTATGTTTCCAGGCATCTTTTATACAGGTGCAAAAAGAAGGTAGAAGACTTATGTTCTCAGTTTTTGTGGTTTCACTCCCTCTGTAAAGATGCAGAATCACCTTCAGAATAAAAGTCAGCTGGCAACTCAGACCGGTACTGAGTTAACCAGAAAATATATATCATTCCTTGCAAAAGCTCAGAAGTTTGTGTTTGGCTCCGCAAGGACAAGTTTTATCAAAACAAAACCCATATTGGTATAGCTTGAAGTGAATATTCTATTAACAATAAATATATTCTGCCTTCCTAAGCTCCCTGCGTAATAAATGGAGATGCACTTACCCTGTTCAACATGATTTGTGTTTGCAAGCAGTTCAAGTATTCACCGTGCTTTGGTTTGCTAGTACTTGTGAATTGAATAGTCAGTATCAAAATTGACAGTAAGCTTTTTACCCCTTTCTCCCATTGTCTGTGAGACACCCCTTTAGCTGCCACTGCAGATGGAACTGCAATGTCTGTTATTCAATAATAAAACCTTTGGTCTTGTTTGCAGCTTGAATTAAATGAGCCCTAAAAAGTAACACTGAGTTCTAACTAAAATCGTTGCTCAAGTGCAGAGGAAATAGGTTTCTGCTGTACATTATTTATCTCACTTAAGGTGAAAGTCATGCTGCAGAGAAGCAGCAGAGTGGATCTGGACTGACTAAAACCCCTAGAAGAAGATCAGAGATGGGCTAAAAGAATTTCTTACTCTTGTTTTGGCCCCTAGCACACAGATGGATGTAATTGTTGTCCTACGTAACAACTGCGTAAACAGGTACACAGCAGTCTTTTGACATGCCTTCTTGGGTCTTTTTTATCCCTCCTATTTTTCATCATTACTGTCCTACTATCCTTTACAGATTGCAAGCAGGAGGCATAAGGAAAAAGTGGAATGTCTTTCTCCAAGAGAAATGAGATAGTCACGTAAGAGGTCTTAGAGGAATGAAGTGAAACTTTGTGAGATAAAGAAATCCATTGAACAGGTCTCAGGAACCCAAATCTTCAGTTTAATTTCTGTATACCCATGCAAAGATTTTAGATGAAAATATCAATTCACTTAACGTCATTTTTTTCTTGGAAGGCGCCATGTCCATATAAAATTAGTGGGAATTCACCTTTTATTTCAGTGAATGCTGGAGTAGCTTTTATAAATAGAAACATTTAGCTGTTTGAATTACCCAGTGACTCAAATTCCTTTGGAGCTGGACTTCATCTTTCCTCTCTTCTCCTACTTTTGTGTGGACCAGCTGCCCTTAAGCTGCATGTAAACTAATCAAGGCAAATTGGCCTTTGGTGTGTGCTGTGGGCACCTCTGTCCTTTAGGGAAGGAAGTGGCAGATGGGGATGAATACAACTCTTTGTCTAATGTATGGTTTCTTGTTTTGCTCAGGCATGTAGCCCCATATCTGCAAACTAGAGAGTAAATCAAGTAATTCTTTAAATATGTCAAAAAGCTGCATGAAAGGAAGAGAAACTGTTCTGAGTACTTTCATTGTTCTTGCTTCCATTTGCAATTTAATGCCTAGTACTTAAATGTATCTTAATTAAGGATGTTTCCACTGAGGTGGAGAATGCATTTCATCTGTATATCCATTAATCACATCCTCATTAACTTAACTATTATAAGGATGTTTACCTCAAGCACATTAGTGGAATTTTTATCCTACTGTCTGCAGTCATTAAAAGGGGATGGTTTCCCCTACCCATAGCGGGTAAACCACTAAGCGTGGAAGTGTTAACAACTAGAAAGGGTATATGGGATAAGCTGTTATCTCTTTAGAAATTTTTAAAGCATTTTACATGCTGTCAGAGACCAAGAGCCAGGAAGCAGTTTGATAAATGAACATGACCAATGGAAAAAGCAAACAAACAACATAAAAAATAATAAATAAAACTAATAGATTATTAAACCGGTTAAAGCCATTGTGACATCCTGCATAACACAGGCCATAGGACTTCTCCTGAAATAATTCCTTTGTCTTGGCAATTAGCTACAACTGAAATTGGTTATTATTTTATATTTCTGTGTTCAGTCTTATTTTTAAAAATGTTTAAAATGGATGGAGAATCAACCATAGCACTGATCAAGTTTTTCAGTTGTTCACTATTAAATTATCTTCCCTATTAAAAATATAGATTTTATCTGTTGCCTAAATGAAATTAGCTACAACTTTCATTCATTAAACCTTAGCATAGGAAATATCTTGAAAGGGGTTGTCTGGTCCATCCTTCTGCTTCTTGGCAGACTCAAATACAAGTTTCCCTTGCCTCAGGGCAGGATCAACTCTATCTAAACCATTCTTAACTAGAGTTTGTCTAAACTGTTCTTGAAAGACTCAAATGATTCTATGATTCATAATCTCTTCATAATCTAATTCATAAATCTATTCCAGTACTTAACTACACTTATCTTTAGAAAGCTTTTTCCTGAGGTCTAACTTAAATCTCTATTTCAGAAATATAAGCCTCTTATTACTTGTTCTATCCATTGTGAAGAAGGAAAACAGATTAGTTCTTTTTTCTTCCAGCAGTCTCATGCAGTTGAAGACTATGCACCTGCTCTTCCCCCTGCAATGATCAGCTCTTATGTGCTAGAGTTAAATTTCCTGCACTGTAAACTTTTTGTCAACTTCTTAATTCTGTAATCATGATTCTGGTCTTCTTTGGAATCTCTCCATATTTCCAATGTTAGTGGTAAGTCGGCAGACTTGATTCTATCATCTGTAAATGAATATGGCTCTCATTATTACTATTTTTTAACATATTTGGTGCTAACACTAGCCTTTTGAATTATAGCACGGTGCTTAAATTGACTTTGTTAGCCAAAGAGACAAAGTCCCCTGTCCTATAAATGTGGTTTGTGTTCGTTGGATGTAGGTAAAATCTAGTTTTCAAAGGACTGAATTCAGTTTTACTTCCTTCAAAAGCAGGAGGTACTCTACTATTTTGTCTTAGGGCAATCATGGAAAGAAACAAGATCCAGGTTCTCATGGAAGTATTTTGTTAATGATCTTGCAGGTCTGAAACTTACGTCTTCCCCTACAGTACACCAAGTTGCCATCAACTTTTTAGAAACAAGTGCTACACTCTTCACTAAAAGCAACAGGCCGGTAGGCTTACAGTGTCTGGGAAGTGCCATAAATCTCTGGTAACCTTATTAAACAGGCCCACCATCCAGTCCTTAATAATTTTATCTTTGAATATAGTAATTCCCAAGATGTGCTACATTTTCACTTTGTGGTCATATATGAACTGGCAGAACACTGGCACGTCTTTGGAAATAACTATTTCTAAGGTGAGGTAAACCTTATCTGATTCTTTAAATGGTGCTATAAGAGGTGAAGGAGGGGGAGAGAAAGCTTTGGAAATTCCTTCTTTAGAACACTCAACAATTTGTGAAGGTGTCTTCAGATGTTCTTGCAAGATTGTGGTCGCGGTCAAGGCTTAGATTGAAGGTAGGGTCATAGAAGGAGCAGGAATAGCTGTAAAAGAGGGTGTCTGAAACCATTTTAATAAGGTAGGAGTGTTTTTAAGGAGGTATTGCAGTGAGGCAAGATATGAAGCTTAGGAAGGAAAATGAAGTGTCTCTAACATGAAGTGTCTGCATCAAGAACAAGGATAGATGTGATATTTGGAAGTTGCTATGGAAAAGAGCACTCACATCATCCACAAAAGTTGGTATCTATGTAACACCTCCAGAAAGAGCTATAAAAATGTTTCTTCTACCTTCTCCATTCTACCTCAGAGAGATACGCTTTTCTCAGGCCATCAAGTGTCTTTCCCTTCCCATATAAGCTATGACAAACTTAAAACCAGTCACACAGTATGCTACAGTCTCAGAAACTTAAATGCTGCCTGAAAGGAGATCAAGAGAAATCAAGGGCAGCTCAGGTTCCTGTAGTAGCAGGAAATTTGTTAGATGAAAGTGCACAAGTGAAACATATCTATTGGTGGGAACAATTGGCCCCATTTCAGGGGCAGTACCTCGAATGTCATCTTTTCAGTCTGCTCACTGTTTCATCTCCTCCTACAGCTAAAATCTTTTACCTAAACTTCTTCCTTAGCTCCAGGCCTTTTCTTCCGGTACTCATGGTTTGAGACCGAATAACTCCCTCCTTTCATTTATATCCTCACCTGGAAGATATTTATAGACTGAGATCATGTTGCCCCTGATCTTTTGCTCTTCCAGACTCCATAAATTTAGCTTCCTTACTCTCTCACCTTATGTCTTATGATCCTCTAGTTCTTATATCAGTTTTGTTTCCTCATTTTGTATTTCCCTACATTTCTTCTGTTCTTTCCAAACAGTGGGGAAATATGTTCCCAAGCTATTGTTCTGATGTTTTTTCTGCTATTATGGCATTCTATTTTTTTCATTCTTTAAACCAAATTAAGTAATTATTATTATGCATTTCTTCTTTAAAAATCAGTAAATAGCCGATGCCCAATTTCTCAAAGCTGTCTATAATTGATACAAGAGGGCAACATAATTTAGTGTGTATGAAACAGAACTCTTCCCATAAGTAAGCTCTGTTTTTTTAATCTGGTCATCTATAATGAAGTTCTCAGTTATGAAGCCTCCTGAAATCTCCATGATGATAGCTGCTTCCAGTGAAAGAACTCTGAAGATCCTTTCCAGTTCATGCTCCCGTATTCATGTCACAAAGGCTTCTGCAATGGTAGATAAATAGAAGTTGTTAGGATCTTTGCAAGGATAATCAGATGCAAATATTTCATCTTTATTACACAGAAAACTACATCCATTTATCTAATGTTCTCTTCTGGGTTTAAGTTCAGTGAATGGTATCAAATCCCTTGTATGAACACTCCCATAGTGAATTTAACAGTTTAGGCGTAATTTTTCAGCTTCAAAGGTAATGATAGAAAAGGTTGGTTTTCCTCTTGCTTGTTCAGTGGCTAGTGAGAAATTGATGAGTCTCCAGCAGCTACCACTTTGAGGTCTTAGACATT
This sequence comes from Aptenodytes forsteri, assembly GCF_000699145.1. NCBI lineage: Eukaryota > Metazoa > Chordata > Aves > Sphenisciformes > Spheniscidae > Aptenodytes > Aptenodytes forsteri. The sequence continues at coordinate 5,043,509 of NW_008794456.1, read as the reverse complement.
TAGTTCAGACAGTAATAATTCATTTTTATAATACTGTTTACCCCTGATGAAATCTTACTGTCAGCCCAAGCAAAATCAACTTGCTACAAGAATTGGGAGGTTTTCCAAAGAAAGAAAGAAAGAAAACTTTTATTAAAACAAGTTTAGTATTAAAAATGTGTATTATTAGCATTACTGTTAAAAGCTTTGGTTTTAAAAATATTCTTTGGAAACTTAATAAATTTGGAACAGAAAGCTTCTAAATTCTTATTTATGAGATACATTGGGATCCCAACCTGAGAGTGAAACTGTTTGGATTAGACTACAGTTTCACGTTTCTTTTATTTTCTGTGACACCTGACTGGCCATGAACAACCGAAGTGTTTACATTAAAGGATTGTCTTCCCTGCTGATAAAGATGATTGCTTAATGGTAAATGTTGTTGGGCTGAGATCGAAAACATATGAAACACCACCTCATAAGGGCTACATAAGGGTAATGCATAAATGCCATAAGAAATGTCCCAACCTATGGAAGAAACAGTCCAGCAGGTCCCACAGTCCTTCTAATACCCATAAAATCAATTTGTAGACTCTTTGTGTGCATTAACAGATTAAAATGAAGCTGATTTTAAAGCATCATGCAAAGAGTAGAGTGGATAGGTGAAAGAGTAGTGCATGGGAGACTTCGGTTCTCCCGTCACCACTTCATGTCAGGAACCTTTGGGAGATGTCTGCGTCATTTTACCTCAGTTTACTGTAAGCTAAAAGACTCATGATGAACTTTACAAAACCCTTAACAATTTATTAGAGCTGGGAAGCACTATTATCACTATTTGTTCATGTAGATCAGAGATTGTTTAACTGGAACAAATAATAGCAAAGAACTTCACTTATACTCTTCTTTCAGGAAATGCCTCAAGTCTGCTATATAGACTTAAACAGAAAAATGACTTCAGGTCATTGCCCAGGAACTTAATACCATGCTTTGGGGTCCATCTTGGACCCCTTTGGCTCTGCAAAGAATACCCAATATTAACATTGATGGGAGCAACACAGCTATGTGGAACAAGGAGTATAAAGAAAACACAGAGTATCTGCTTGAATACAGAACACTGCCAATAGGATTAAACCAGTCATTTGTTTATGGGATTTAGTTTTATTTGCATGGTAAATTCTGATAGATGGCCTGTCAGGTTGATAAGGTTAATTTTGTAACTTTATTTTACCCATAATATGTTCCAGCAGTTTGGAATATGATTGAGAACTTCAAAGTGTAAATCCCTGGGAAGACAGTGAAGGGTGAAAGCATATGGAAAGGTGTAAATTGTTTCATGGGTGAAACCCAGGGTGGGGACTTAGGAGACCTGATGCATTTCTAATTCTGGCACAGTTCTCCTTCATGACTCTCAGAATGACACTTCCTTTATCTATGCTTCAAGTATCCATTCACAAATGGAAATAATCCTCCTCACATCAGTCAAATCCTTCTTCCCTTTTCATATTACAAAAACATCAGAGCAGGACAATGTTTCAAGAAGTGTTTGCACCTTCCTATCACAGAGAGTCCTTCAAACACTTCTGTAATGCAAGTACAAATTAATAAATACATCAACCACAGTTTTCTGGAAGTGATCTTAATTACAGTGTATTTCAGAAACCTCAGTATTTTTCATTGGTGTGAGTACAATCAAGCCTTAAGAACAGGAAAAAGAGAAGGAAAATAGGGACACTTTAGAAAAAGGCACTGAAAACCATAAGTGGTGTTAGATGAAGGCAGCTTTACTTAGGAAACTCAAGTGAAAAGAAGCTTTATGGCAAGAAAAGGACTTTAGCAGGATACTTTGGTTTCTTTTTCCTTATTTGGTAGCACTTTTTCTTGAGAGTTTAATTACCAGGTTGATTAGAAGGAAGGAATTTGTGTTCATAAACAGCACTTATAAAAATAATCTTTTCCTTCTTGGTCTCTGAATGAAAGATGGTCTCTGATGTCAGTTTAACTATGAAAAATTGAATAAAAGAGCAAAGTATACTACCTGGAAATGGAATCATTATAGTCTACAGAACACACATAAAAAATCGACTTAAATGTATTTCTTATGCTCAACAAAACCAAACTTTTTATAAATTATAACTTTGTACATACACAGAAATATTTATATTCATTATGAAAAGGGCATATTAGTGCTCTGTATAGCAGTGTTAAAATCAACGCTCAGGAGTCAACAACAATGTGCAGTTACTCTTTAGTAATATGCAGTCTTCTGTAAGGGACTCTCTAGGAGAGCTTCGTTCTTAAAAAACAGCTTTCAATATGCAAATAGAAAAAGTCCCCTTTACATCAGATGGGATGCACGTACTGTGCTGATAGTTACATACGATTTTTTTCTGCATTAAACAAAGGCAGACAGGTTAGGAAACAGCAGAGCTTCTGAGGTAAGGAACAGAGATGCCTCCTTACCCAGAACATGTGCAATATGTTCAGCAGTCTTGGAACAAACTCTGAGGTTTTGAGATAACAGTGACTCAGCCAGAGCAGCCCAGATCCTTGCAAATTCCTAAAAGTGTAGAAAACAGAATCATGTAGTTGGAACAAACTCTGAGGTTTTGAGATAACGGTGACTCAGCCAGAGCAGCCCAGATCATTGCAAATTCCTAAAAGTGCAGAAAACAGAATCATGTAGCTGCTTCTTTATCAGTACGTTATTATCTCGACACTCAGCTTAAGGGAGCGAGAACATGTTCCTTTTTCTCTTTCCTATGCAACTCACAGCTATTTTTTTCTTTAAAAGACTATGTGGTCATTGACCGGAGGAGACAGTCACGACGATTTCAGAGACATCTATGAAAATCACAAAATCCAACTCCAAAATCTAGTTTGGATTGATAGACTGACTTTTATTTTGCTTTATGGTTCGTGCTTTCTCATTACCTTACTGTTTTCTTTCACTAAATGAATTTGGTGAGTCAGTGTTTTTCCCTGTTTGGCACAATGAGATTTTGTCAGAGCCCTTGATCTGTTTTGTCTTCAGACTCTCATTTCTCTGCTTTCTGATTGCCTGTTCTTTGTGTGCACTGCTGTTTTTTCTCCCTTTTCTCTCATCATTGTCTTTGCCTTGGATATTTTATTTTTCTCCATATTTCCTCATCTTCCTCTTTCCCCTTCTCTTCTTTAAACTGTGTCTGTAATGCTATTCAGTTGTTATCCTGTTCCCCACTGTGCCAGAATTTACATTTCTTAAGAAAACAACGGCCCCCTTCTGCAGGCAACCATTGATTTCACGTACACAGAAGAGAAACTCTGCTTTCTGCACAGTACAGAAGCTGTCTTTCTACCACTGTGGGACAGCTGCTGTAATATTATGTTAGATAGCACAATGCTGCCTGAGTCTGTCCAGTGGCAGCCACTGAACAGAAACGTTTATTTCGTTCTTTGGAGGAGTCCCCAGGCAACTCTACCAGCTGAAGCAGGACAAGAATAAGAATGTGGACTGGCCAGGAGTGTTCCTCCTCTGTTTTCACTTATGCGGAAGTGCTGTCTCTCTTGCCCGGTCTTGTTTCTGAGTCTGCAGGTTGGTGAGATGAAGACTCACAGTAGTGGTTCACGGAGAGTAATGGTTCAGGGAAAATATGGGTCTCTTGATGGGTGGGAGAGACAATCCTGTGATTCACAATGTGGAAAAGCCAGAAATTAAATACTTTTTGGGGGGCTTAGTTCTTACTGGCAAAGCCTGCTCCAAGATATCTCTGCATACCAACAAGATTTGGAAAAGAAAAGGGGCAGCCAGCAGTGAGAGAACAGATTAGGGACTAACAAGGGAAGCTGAACATGCTCAACTCTATGGGATGCTGAAAGAGTTGGCCAATGTGATTGGGAGAAAGCTGTCCCTCGTTTGTGAAAAAACATAGCAATCAGAGGAGGAGAAAATGTTAATGTTGCACTCATTTTATTTAAAAAGTCAAGAAGGAAACGTGAAAGAGAAGAAGCTAACTGAAAACAGTAAACACATTTTCCAAGGACAGCTCAGGGTTGGCTAACCTGGTCTCTTTCTGTGATGAAATGACTGGCTATATGAACAAGGATCTTCATGTCATATTTATATGCATGTGTTTTATCACTATATTTGTGCTCCTATACAGCTTAGATGACTATGAAGTCGCTTAGATGACTATGAAGTCACAGGCTGGAAAACGAGTTTCATAACAGTTTTATTTAGGTTACCTTTGAAGGCTTATTTACTTTGGTGCATTTGTTTTGCTTGTCATTGCCTTAAGCCTGGCTGGAGTTTTGATTAGTATGTTTACTTCTATAAAGCCTTTGCTAAAACGTTAATCAAAGTATACCTCATGGAAAAAGTGACCAACAGTTGAACGGGTTAAGATGAGTATATTAATGAAGCAAGGAAAGCAGTATCACAGCTAGAGGGAGAGAATAAGGGAAATATATTTATGGGACATCAAATGCTCCTATGACCATGAGATACATCTTTGTGAACTTCCCAGCCCAATTACAGGTGTAATGTTAATACAGAATTGTACTGATCACTGTGTATAAGTGAAGTCAGAAATTTCGTATATTCCGAATTGATCTAGCAGACATAGTTTTCTGCTGATGAGTTTTTACAGGAGTATACAGGTACATTAACATTTTGTACCTATTAGCATGTTAGGGCTATGCCTTACAATCAAATACGTTGAATTTGTGCTGCCAAAGCAAACTTTCAACAATGTTTTGTGTTGTATGACTAGCACTGGCATCTCCGGATACCACCCGCACTGGCACTGCGGTCTTTAGGAAGGCAGTACTGACAATACACAGAAAGGACCAACAGCTGATGAGTACAACAGCAGCTGCTGACTATATCATGGGCTCATTTAAACCTGTCAGATGCCATCTTCCCCTAGAAATAGTCATTGGCCCTCAGGCCGAGTGGAGGAGAGTGTTTTGTATTCACATTGCTCAGGACTGGCTGTAGAGAGGACTGGCTGACTCTTTCAATCCATTACTGCATTGCATTGGCCTGAGTTTCCTACGGGCTCCATGTGGTGCCCCATGGACCCAAAGATACCATGATTATTTTCATGAGAATTTTTAATTCGAGGTGCCTAAGATAATACAAAGTGTGTGTTGCAGTTCAACAGCACAGTGCTTTCATGTGTGACATCAAGGCTACCAGGTAGCATGAGGGCACTGGGGGCATTTTAGGGCACAAGGGTAGTTGGATAGATTTTGGAGACAACCTAACCTGGTATAGTCTGTATACATACTCTGCCTGCAACAGAATGTGTAGAAAACCATGTTCTCTGCTCTGTCTAGGTTTACTCTTGGAGAAAACTAGCTGGTTTCCCAAGAAATTTACCACATAGGCCACCCAAGTGATTAGGAGACCAGAACTCATTACTGAAACGGTAAGTAAATTTCCCCAATGATAGTGCACACGTAGCTGTGAGGGTATCTTCTAGGGGAGAACAGATTTGACCCTTGCCTCATTTTTCTATTATAGCTGGAAAACATTGCTAATACAAAATATTTGGCTCCAGATTCTTTCCTGAGATCAGCAGATCACCAAAACACATTAGTTAATACAGAATGAGTTCAGAATTTGTTTCTTTGGGCAAAAAGCATCATGAAATTCCCTTTACATTTATCAAAAAAAGTATTCAAAAGTGAGTAGAATAGCATTCACCTGTGGGACCCCTTATTACAGCGTGGCCAGGTGTTCTCAGTTGTGTCCCCTAAGCCATGCCCTTGTCAAATCCTTTAAAGGCAGAATGCCACATTGTTGTCATGGTACTACAGGGTAATATCCAGAAGCATGGCCAAATGAAGAAATGCAAATCTGGATGTTCAAGCAAGACCAAGTTACACATCGCTGCAGCTTGTTACTGAGTTAAATCAGCTGCTGATTTAGCAAGGGAAGTGCTATAGGTGGTGATTCTGCTCAGTGTGTTACGAATTATGCATTGACATTTCTTACAAAGTCTCACCCTTGACCACATTTTTATTTAACCAGAATTACCCACAGGTGTGACTGCAGTGAGTGTAGCCTGTGGGACCATGCTGAAGTGCAAAATTTAATCAGTACTTAATGTGACCACGTTACAAGTTTCTACATCTGTCAAACAGCTTGCTTCCTTCCTCACGCTTGTGCGATCTTTAAAGCTTTCTATATGCTCTTTGCTTTGCTGCAGAATATATTCAAAATTTCTATATCCCTAGCAAAGAAAATAGGTAGCATTGCATTGACAGCAGCAGCAAAACTGGCGTATATGATACAGCGGCACTTAGTATTTGCATAATAATTTCTTTAAGAGACCTTCCTATACTTTGTGTAGGAAATAAGTATCATGATCCTTAATTAATGGCTGGTGAAAATGAGATTCCCAAAGTCTGGTAGCATTTGTTCATAGTAAAAAAAATAAACCCCACCTCATTTCTCTAGAACCCTAGTCGCTGCTCACTGGGATGTACTGCATATGCTGTAATTATTTTAAACCATGCTGTATAGTACAGGGTACCATACTTATACACTAGAGCCATATGCATTAATAAGCATATTTTTATTCTCTGTTTATCTGAATATACATCCCCATTCATTACAAATATAGAATCATAGAACAGTTTGGGTTGGAAGGGACCTCTAAAGGTCATCTAGTCCAACCCCCCTGCCATGGGCAGGGACATCTTCAACTAGATCAGGTTGCTCAGAGCCCCGTCCAACCTGACCTGGAATGTTTCCAGGGATGGGGCATCCACCACCTCTCTGGGCAACAGTCATGGGAGTTTTCCCTAGACAGGAGTCTAGCTGGTTATATTATTATATTGGTGCACTATAGTATTGGCATATTATAGTAAGACAGTACAAACTATCATCTGTCGATAAGGGTTCTTCTGTTTCCTTCTCACAACAATCCTCTATAACAGATGTTATATCGTCATTCATTTTACACAAGTTTTCCATGTACAAGTTAGATATCTAACTTGCAAGAAAGCAATGTGGGCTCTTTTCATAGCTGTTTCCAGAGATGGGTTTATTTGTATTGATAGGTGAATTAATTCCATTCTAAAATAAATATATAAAGTAGGTAGCTAGATCATTTGATGGCTGAAGCTTGATCCGAATAATGCTATATGTTGACTTTGATATTGTAATCTCGTATATATGGACCTGATCAATAGCATAGACAACATACCTAACTTACAGAGGGTAAAAGTCCATAGAGAAGAATCCCATCCTCATATTACACTGGGGTGAATTTCCCTCTGGAAGAGCATATATTTTTTCCCTGGATTGTAGAAGGAGCCTGAGAACATGGATAAAAGTAAATATTTAAAATGGTCAGAGGTGAACACTACCCTGAATGTCTAGTATGAAAAGGAGGACTCAGGAGTAAGGAGATCATATGAAATATTTTCTCACTGTCTTTATATGATTTATTGCATCCTGAGGGTCATATTAAAACTTTATACACAGGTCTCATCTCACTTTCACTCCTATTTAGAATTTCCTCAGATACGTTCTGTTTTTCCTCCACAGTTTTGGCAAGGCAGAATTTATGGGTTTTGTACATTTTCTGGGATTTCTGGACAATAATCCCATCAGACACTGTGATCAGACTGCAGGGACTCTGGAAATCATTGATCTAGCTGCTGCATATGTATCAATCAACCCAAAAGAAGGAGAGAATCTCCAAACATTCCATATCAAAGGTTAGCTAAACTGGAAGTGCTGTAGGGTTTTGAACTATCCTTGTTCTTTCTGCAGGGAAGGTGGGAACTGGCTAAAAGTAGGTCTGTTGTAGATCCAGTCTAACATTCACTCACTTTTTGCTGCTCCTGCGGGAGGCAAGCTGAGTGCATGTCAGAGCAAACCTGTTCCTTCTTTTCTTTCAGCTATACAACAGAGATCACCTCCCCAGTCACCTCCTCCATCATTAAAAACTTCCCTCCATACAATCTTATTAATACTCTGAGTACCCATGAAAACTGCCTACCTGATCCTCCCACCATAGGTCTTCGAGAATCCTCTGCCATAAGAAGATCCTTGGATACTCAGAGCTGTTTGTCTGTACTTCTGATCTTCTGATTGGAGGTATCTGATCAGAAGTGCGATATCCACACCCGCCTTGCTAACATCATTTACTATTTCACAAATTTATTCTTTTTTTTTTTTTTCCCCTGTGTTTCTTTTGCTTCCCCTTTATCTGTCTGTTCTTTATTACAGCTATTGGATTTGATTCTATCTCCTATGCTTGACTGAACAGAAACAGTTTGTGAGGTATTTCCCAAGGGTCAATCTGCATGTTGTTCTTCAAAGTTTACATTGTCAGAGCCCTCTTCACCTTCTGTTTCTGAGTTGTCAGAGTTTCTGTTGGGAATTTTGGGTCACAGTGACAACACGGCAGCTGCCTTCAGAGTCTGTGAAAACATTCCTAGCCAAAATGTTCAAGGCAATCACATTACTCCCAGACAGATGATGCATCATGGCGAACAGTCCCCATTTTTGTTGGCTTTGTCTTTTGTGGGCTGTTCACAGAGAGAAAATAACAACAAGCAGTATATAGATGGAAAGAGAAAAATAAAAGTGTCATCTCATATGAACACATCTCCTCCTGGGTTTTGTCTGTCAGTAGTTACAGTAGCGGTGATCAGTGTAGGTTAACGAGCGCTGGCCCAAGGCTATGTAAGGTATACCTGGTTAAGCCTGAATTGATTGCTTTTATCGCAGAAGAAGCCTTAACTGAAAAAAGTGTAGAATATAGGGCTGTTCTATTTCTACTCACATACTGGATGATTTGATTACTGTGCATTTAGCCAAGAATGGGCTTCTCTGTGGCCTGGAGCCAATTTCCCGGGTTCTTTGTTCCTAAAACTAGTTCCTTCCTGAAGGATTATCACAGCTACATTGAAGAAGCTTACTCTATACAATGGGAGCAGACACATTCAAATCCCTAATCATATGCTAACCCAAGACTAGGTGGCATCGGCAAGGCACAATGTGGATATGTCTAAGCTTCTGTGAAATCTCTGTATTTGCAACATTGCACCAGATTCAACAGAGGGACTAAGTGCCTGATGCAGTATCATGTTAATGTGGCTAATAGAAGCCAGACCTAAATTGCCAGTTGCAGCTGTGTACTTGGTGAAAATACCAGTTTGAGCATTTGGAAGCTTGGGAATTTCTCTGTTGTGCAGTGTAGAAATGCCTTTCAATACTTAGCATTTCACTTGACAGGAATAGTGCATCTTCTGCATGCACGGGGGTTCCTTTAGAAACTGCCTTCTTGCATGATATATGGCATTGTACTAGGAGTGTAGGATAAGGTTTTTAAAGAGAAATTTTCTGGTCCAAGTGGTAGTTTTAACTTATAATACAGGCCTAAACCAGTCCTACTTCAAGAGTCTGTTGGATGGAGGAATGAATGTGCTTTTTCAATTCCCTGGCCAAAACCTTCTTTGCCAATATTTAAGGCCTTTGACACCGTCTCCCACAGCATTCTCCTAGAGAAGCTGGCGGCTCACGGCTTAGACAGGTGTACTCTGCGCTGGGTCAAAAACTGGCTGGACGGCCGGGCCCAGAGAGTTGTGGTGAATGGAGTTA
>NW_008794456.1:5002658-5033054 GCF_000699145.1 Aptenodytes forsteri | reverse complement strand
GGACATGGTTTAGTGGGTGGTGGTGTTGGGTCCACAGTTGGACTCGATGATCTTAGAGGTCTCTTCAAACCTCAATGATTCTATGATTCTATGATTCTAACATTAGTGTACATAGCACTACTGTATCTACTTTTTCAGAAATCTTCATGGTTCTGGAGATCCAGTGGAGACCCCAAGTAACAAGTGAATAACAACACATAGAGCATAAGTAGATTGAAATACTCTTTGCATTTACCTGGTGAATGATGGAAAAATATCAGTGATGGTGAAGTAGCATACTGCTTTTTCTTTTATATTGTGGTACCTTTTGTTGTGTTTCAAGTTGCGACCATAAGAGCAAAGGATTCCCCATGATATCATCACTTTAATATCTGAAGTTAAATTGTTAATTGTAGAAATAGCCATTTTTACTGGTGTCATATGCACATAAATATGGAGTGGAGCATCCTGAGAAACATTGATTTTCAACTAGTTGAAAACACTAATGCAAAGTGCTATCGGTAAATTCAAGTGGGCTGTGGTACTGAATTCGGCTCAATGAAATGTGCTTGAATACGTATTCCTTTCTCAGTGCTAAGTCCAAAGCCTCCTGTAAAATGAAGCAGTGCTCCAGGGAGAGTTCCTTGAGATAATTCCACTTTTTCATGGCACATTCTTGCTCTCCAGATCTAACTGTGGATGGTGAAAACTGGTGAACACTCAGTGTCCTCAATCTCTTCATGGTTGGTTTAATGCTCAAGGTGCTGCAAAAAACCTGACTGCACCAACAGCAACTTCTCTGTGCAGCTTCTAACAAAGGTGAAAGGAGAAAGACAAGAAAAAAAAGAAAAGCAAACAGAAAAAAATGCAGAAAGGCAACTTGTCCCATGTCATTTCATGCTTACTTCTCTTAGCAATATGAAAAGATACTGCTTGAGTGATACAGGAAACTGAAGATGTCAAGAAAATTTCTGAATTTTCAATATCTGTTAATACAGGAGAACCCCCACAATTTTCTTTAAATAGTTTCAGAGGTAGGAAAGACACCAATTTTACAGGAATAGCAGAAGAAGCAATGCCATGAAATAAGCCAATTTTCTATGCACAAAGTCTCGTGGCCAAAACAGTGAGTGAACAAAAACCTCAGCGACTGCTGAAGTTAGTACTATGAAGTCCTGTTTATTTTCCTTGTTACATACAGCAACAGCAGCAGGACTAGAAACCTTGTACTGCATTTGAAATTAAGCTTAATTTTTCAAGAGAAAGCCTGTTGATGATAGTTCTTCCTACTGTAAAAAATGTTGTTCTATTGGTAAGTTGGCTTTGCTTGTTGATATTTTTGGTATATCAATCACCTTTATTATTAATGACATTACTTTTCTATCATTGTATCTGATAGATAGAATGAAAATTTTAAATGGGAAGTGTATTCAGGTTAAAAGTGAAGACGTTTAAACCTTGGAACAAACTACCAAGTTAAACAGCAGATTCTCTATGTCCTGATAGTCTTTATATTCAAATTTCATTGTATTCAGGGATACATTTTGGACGCACCCAAGCAATGTTTCTGCATTGAGTTCAATACAGGCACAAGGGTGCAGCATAGGTGTTTGTAACATGTAAGTAATCGAAATAAATTATAAAATTATTTCCTACAGCCTGTGTATCCCTGGAGGCACAAGAACTACTAACAGTATCTGTATGCCTGTTCCAAATACTTTCATACAGAATAAATTCCATCCATTTGTGGTTATAAAATGGTAAATAAAACATTCTGGTCTCTTGTTGGTTTCTTTTGCATAGTTCAACTTCATGCTCTGATTCTTTGTCATTCTCCACAGAACATCCTTTTGTAATAAACTAAGTATTAGAAACTGAATTCTGATATATAAAATATTTTAAATGTATTTTAATATTTATTTCATCACATACTCCTGCTAGTATTCATCACACATAGTGACACATTTCCACAGTTCAGCAGTGTACTTCAGAATGTGTTGAACTTTAAACTCTCAAAGAGGGCCAAAATAGATGAGCATGAACTTGAATTTCATGCGGAATCAGTATCATAATCACGTTTACATTAAATGAAGTTATGCCCTCACCTTTTCTGCTGGATAGGCATTAATTGTCCATGAAATCTTTCCGTTTTCCTCAGAAGATGCTTCCATATAAGTATCTTGCATTAATTCATAAGATGTTGTTTGCATTGCTTACTCATAAATTCAAGGTAATTTTTTTGATCAGTAATAGCTTCCTTATACAGTTTCTGCCTTTGATTTAGCCAAGATTGATCACATTTGCAAAGGGTCTGCTTGACTGACCAATTTCTTTTCAGACCGTTTACAGTCTTTTCATGTTTTTAAACGTGATGGGTTCATCCTTATCACTCATCTGCATTTACAAATTTTCATCTGATGTATGCTGTATAATTTCTGACTGGAAAATGGCATCCGGCTTGTATGTATAAAGCATAAATATCTGTTAATATTTTAAATTTTGTCACATATTTAATAACTAAGGGATTATAACTTGGTGTTTAGAAATTTCTCTGGTCTAAAGTGTCATCTTTGGTGGTTCACATGAGAAGCATATTGTTTTGATTGCTTTAATTTACATTTAGCTAGTATTTGAGAAATCAAAATTAAAATTGAGAATGATTAACTGAAGTCACCAAATTAACCAGCTGTGATTTGGAAATTCTCTTGATGGAAATGCAGGTATGAACATGACCTTTGATGTTTACTGTAATAAATATATATATATATTTGAAAGCAGTAAGAATTAGAACTATGATACTCATTTGGGGAAGCAGTTGAACGGTGCTTCTCTGGACATCTGTCTCTCAAGTATTAATTCCTACACACGTCATCAAGAGAAGCCATTTAGACAAATGCATAAATTGGATGGAATATTCCTTTTCCATAAGTATCATAACTCCAAGTGCCTCCTTGATAGTTATTTATAGAGAGCTCCCCACCACTTCTACTTTTGCGTGAACAGAAGAAAAAATAGAAATTAGTAATCACCCTCTTTAATATGGGGTTAAGAGTTAGCTCAGAGAACATGATTTCTAACAAAATCTCTTTGACTGTAAGTCAAAAGGAATAGAATTTGATGTTATAGTTTAAAAATTACTACAAGCCTTCTTACTTTCTGTTTCTCATACAAGATGCCCGCATTAACTTTGCTGTCACAAAGATACATAGCATACAATTCATAACTCTGTAGCTATATGAAATATTTATATGCAGAATGTCTTCTCCTCTTCTCTTCCTCCCCTATGTTAATTTAAAGTACTTAGCTAATCACCTATGTATCTGTGCATATGTGTCTAGCACAGTGCTCCTCCTAGCACAGTTTTGAGGAGGTTTGGAACTGGAAGGGTGGCTCCAGTCCTGTTCCAGTAGTTGTGATCAGCCACCAATGTGGCTATACCACCCTCAGAACATCTTTCCTGGTGCCTGATAACTGACTTCTTTCTCTGTCTCCCATTTCCCTCCCGAGGCAGCTCTCTGGAAGGTCACTGTAAAATATTCAGTGCCATGTCTGAGCAACACAGGATTTATTCTAACCACAATGCTAAGACACAGAAATCACTCAGATGATACCACACTGATAACTGAAGCATCTGAATGACTGCAGAGAAATATAAGAAGTTCACAAAGCTGGATATACCAGAGCTCTAATCTTTTCTAGATTATAGGTATCAAATATAAAAGCTGTCTTTTGTTCACAAAAATGCCACCTAGCATCCCTACAAAGATTCAACACCAAAGTTCAGCTTTGAAAGTTTAACTCCAGTCAGAGAGTCCAAAATTCCTAGTATGTCTATAGTCTAATTCCAAATATGATGACTTCAAACAGGCTAAACCTTTAACAAAAGAGGTCCAGGCAGGAGTGCAGCTGAAACAGAAGTGTTATAGTCTCTTACCAGGCATGGCAGGCAAGTGGACCTGTCTGACCTTACGTTGGCCATTACTAAAAGAGCAGAGATGTTAAATGGTTGTGTTTTAGTATTCTCTCACAGATTGCATGAACACAACTGATTAAGATGAACATAGGTACGGAATTCTAAAGAGGATGAAAGTGTTGATTGATGTAGGATAGGAAAACGCTAAGGTGCTATATTTAATCAAAGCTTGGGAAAATGAGCACTGGATGTGTGCCAGGGTGCTACATTGATACTGTTGCCTTGGGTAGTGGCAAGGTAATTAACTATTTATTTTTGGTTGTCTCTTATGGTTTGTATTCATTTCCTGATATTTTAATGAAATTCCTTCATTGTAATTTACTGTTACACTATTCATTGTTTGAAACTTTATTCCCTGAAAGAATTAAAACTGAATTCAGTCAGTTTTACCTAGTGGTTTAATTGTGCTTGAACCTGTGTTTGCATACAATAGAGGATTAAGTCAGAACTGGCTTCCATGATGGTCTCTAGAACTATTGAGGCAACAAACAGCCATTTGGCATATTTAGAGATTCCTACATTTTTCCTTTATGTGATATTTCTCTACTTTGTATTAAAATTTGTCATTTGTAGTTGTTTTTATTTTCACTGACTTGTATGAGCTCCATGGCCACTTTTCACTTGACTGGAAGGCTGGCAGCGTATTTTCCTTATGATGATAAAGGATGTATAACCAGATAGATACTGCTGTGAGGTTCCCTGTATCGTGAAATTGTGTCTTATGAATTTGGTAGTACTCATTTATTCAGTACTACTACTTTGACCACCTCAGTGAGCTAATGTGTCCTTTTCGCACCACTTCCAGACATGGATTTTAATACCTCAGCAGTGTAAACAACAGGCAAAGATGTAATGGTAAAGTTGTCTATTTTCCTTAGCTCTAACGAACTACTTTAATTTAAAGTAAATTGAGAGACAGCCTTGTTCCTTTGCCTAACCATGGAACTGCAAGTCAGAAACTGTTAATACTGTTCTGAGCCCTTCTATTATTGATTACTCATTGCATAGCCTCAGACAAATTCATTTGACCTGTTTGCATCTCAGTTTGTCTTTCTGCATAACTAAGATAACAAAATTTAACTAATACATAGGAGTGTTAAAAAGTAGTTACTGATTATTTGCCTAGATGTGTGAAAATACATACAGAACTGTGAAAATGAAAACTAGCCATCTTCATAATAAATCAAAAGAGCAATAATTATTGTGTAAGGTTTCACCCAAGAAAGAGGAAAAGATGAGAATAGTGATGAGAAACCAAACAAAAGAAAGATAAATGAATGGCCAAAAAGATGGCCATCACATAAATCGTGAGAAAACTTTACCAAGTAGAAACAGTAAGGATTACAGAGCGTTCTGGCAAACTCTGTATCTGGAGGCACACCATATACACATCTGAAATATGAAGTTATAGGGTGTTTAAAATCAGGCTTATTGTCATTATTAATATCTTGCTGTCTGGTGTCTATTTTAGAAACACTGAACTATGTATGCATTTTTTGTGGTCTAACCACAAACTCTCCTGTAATTGTAATTGGTGTGTTGGATCCACTCCACACATTAGGTATAATTTTTATTTGCACTTTTACTTTCAGTTGGGAAGAGAATTTGGGTGACGTAAATTGATGTTATCAGAGATGCTTACATATTTGTGTTTCTTTTGAAACCCTTAGGATCTGGAGAGACACTTTTACAGAGATACTTTTTAACTTGAATTGAAACAATAACAAGCACAAAAAAGCGTGGAAGATGTTTTTGACGTTGTTACGCTCAGTGAATTTTTACTAGAAACCAAGTTCTTCATTTGGCAGAAGGCAGCATTGGTTTAAATAAAGGTGCAGGAGTTCTTAACTCAGCTCATACTTTTCATACAGATGTCTGCAATTTCCTTAGTAAATTTAACTACTCTGTGCCTAAATATTCCTCTATAAAATGTATATTGGTTATACTCTATGCATGTATGCATGCAATATTTACAAACATAAATAGAATATATATGTATACATAAAAATGCATATGCACATATGTGCAAATCACAAATTGCAGCACAAGCGCTGGAATTCAGTGACTGAATGCATGTTGCTGTGTATTTTTGCAACACGTTCCATGTTTCTGTGTGTTGCAAAACACATGCTGGAACAAGGGAAATTCCTGTTTGACAGGGAGGAATCTTCACCTTGAAGAATTAGCACTGGAAAAGGGCCCCAGAAATTCACAGCTTACAGTTTTTCGATTCGAACTCGGACATTTCTTCTCCAATTGTATAATTGGTTCCACTTTGGTGTAGAACTAGTGTTGTACCTGCGTTCAAAATATTCTCATTCTAATTCATGCAAATTCTCTGCTTTACAATCCTTAAAGTAAGCCAACTTTTCCATGGACACAGGACAGTACAGAGGAGAGAGAGTTAATGAACCACAAAATCAGGATCAGAGATCTTGGAGGTTTACAGTCTACTGCACCAAAATGTCAATGTAGCGAAGACTAAGTAGGGATGCTCAAACTAATGCAAACACACTCTGTGGACAGTGCAAATGTGACATATTTCTCAATGTAGTATTTTAATTTGGTTCAAAAAGATGGCTTACATTTTAACATGTACTTACATTTTAAAAGGTGGGGGAAAACAAACTTTGTTTAAGAGTGTGCATGTGATGGAACGAGCTAAAAAAATATCCCATTTGTTTGATACTGTATAAGAATTTGTATTAGCCTAAGTATATAAATGATGTTTCGGTTCGACAACTATTTTTTTTTAAATAAATTTGGTCAGCAAATTGGAAAATGAGTCCCCATCCACACTCTCTAATCTGATGTCCTCACCATGCAAAGGACTATTTCTACATTTCATCACTGAAGTGTTTACCTCTCTGCTGTGTTGTAACTAGATCATCACCTGGTTGTGATTGTTACAGGTTTGCATGTCACAGGTATTTAAAATCCTGGCTCACATTCTAGAACTTGAACTAGCTACCTGTGCTAATCAATAGTGAAACATTTCAAATACTTGTTTCTGCTCAATGGAATAGCCGTGGTAGTTGTAGGAAGAAAGTCAGTCCTGACCTTTTTAATAGATTACTCACAGTAACAGAAGGAATAGGACAACCTGTAAGTGGGTGACCGCAGATTTCACATTTATGCAATTTCACTAAAATATATGGATTAATTGACTGAAGGAGAAAACGTGGGGGTTTAATAGCAATAACATATATTTAAAGAACTTTTCAACTTCATCTGAAGCCTGGCCAAATTACTTTGGAAGTCTGGTCTTTCATGGTAAAAATTTCATATGCTGCTACCCAAATGCAAGATATGATGGTAAGTTAAAAACTAAGTGAACTCATAAAAGACCGTAATACTAAATAATGTGCACTATAATATTTAAATCTGTAAGTCTTCATGATTGCATACTGTTTGTGCTGGAGATGGTTTGATACTCTCATGGGAATAAAGTAGTACAAAACATAAGCACTTTGAATATAATTGCTAACAAGGCAACAGCAAAACTTCAGGAGAAATACTTTGGAATCTAACATCTGGGGAAATACATATTCAGAAAGATGTAGATATAAATGCAAGTTTCAATATCATATTCCTCTGTATCTTGGAGAAAATCATGCTGATAATACTGGAGATAGTGGATGATGTGGGAGAATTACTCCAGGATGAGATACTAAAAAATTGGAACAACATATTTAAGCAGAAATATTCTAATTGCTTACTGCAGTTTTATGTTATTGGAAAGAGTCTGGTCATTTCAGCACCAGACCTAGCACATAAAATTTTATTGGAGGTTTTTATACAGCTGGTGTTAAAAAGGGAGAGAATTTATTGAAACCAATGAAGTATACTCCTCCGGATGGCTTTTTTTCCCCTCATATACACCAGTTTTACATCATCGTAATTCCATGGATGTCAGTGGGGTTACTCTTGATTTCCACTAGGATAAAAGAAGGAAGAATCATGTCCCTTTCCCTCCTGTCTGTATTTTTATATAGCTACAGAAGTCTTGCTATTTAAAAGTCACAATAGAAGAGTGCAAGGATTTTTGTTTGTTTATTTTTTTTTATTCTCACATTAAAAAAAAAAAAAAATATGGCTTTTTTTTTCTTTGAGTAAGAATCTAAAACAGTCAATCATTTTAGTCCTGAACAGAAAAGAGACCTTCCTAGAGTAAGAAAAAATTTTAATGTACATGTCTTAGCATAGCACTGAAAATGCAGAATAGGTCTCCCAAGCTGCAGATGGTTTAGTCACTTGGAAATAATTGTTATATATTTAACTGATTTAATATATTTGTGTCTTAGTATCGAGCTGTGATATGGACGTAATATTTAACAACAAGCATTCAGAAGCTTTGTTGGATGCCCTCTGTTAAACACCTATATATCCTCATGTTACCCATTGATTGTTGAATATTCTCCAAGAATAGGAGAAAGCAAGACTGCAAGATTGCAAGAACATCTGAACTATCCTAGCCAAGTCAGCATCCATGCTGCTTACACTGGTTCTGGTAAATGTCTAAATCTTGAAAGCATCAAAGGACAGAGGTTCCACACCCTTTTAACTCTATCAGACCAGTGCTTCACTCTACTTACCAGCGGATTTAAAGTAAAGATGAAAAGTCTATGACATCTTTTTCAATCCACAGTTGATATGGAGAATAATTTTATTCCCTTCATCTTCGCAGCTCTTCCTTGCACATTTGTTGTATTTGAAAACCAATACTATGTGTCCTGAAAGTCTTCTTTCCTTTAGGGATTCCATAAAAGCTTTCCTAGGTTGTGTTTTCTAGTTCTTCAGTTATTCTTGTTGAGGCTCTCTGAATACTCCATCATTCGGGAAGTACAGTCTGCCAGCAGAACTGAACATCTTACTCTAAGTGAGATTTCAGCAGTTCTTGAAGGCCGGAAGGGATATTCACCTTTCATGCAAATATTCATGATGGTAAAACCTAAGACAATGTTTCTCTTTCTAGCAGCAGACTGACACTGTTGGTTTATATTCATTTCCTAATCAAATAGAATGCCCACTTCCTAACGTGCTATTCTCTATCTTCTTTTTCTCGCAGATACCTGTCTTTTTGTACCCATCCTACTAAAGGTCTGAAGAGTATATTTGCTGGTTAGACTAGTGGTAAGAACTTATGACTTTTTTCTTAAGTTATGGCAAGTACTTTCTTGATTTTTAGAACTTCTGATTTAGTTGTTTTTTTCCCATGATGTTGTCAAAGGTGTATGCAATATATTACTGCTACTGATACAGCGTACTACATCTTGTTCATGTGAGAGTATATAAGTGCACTTTCATCTGGGACAGTTTGCCGAGACAAACAGTTCATATGGAGGACTCCAGAGATAAATAAAGAGAAAAAATTGAAAAAATAAATTGGTTTGTTACAGTATTGTTACCGTGGGGTTTTTTGGGGTGGGTCCAGAATAAGTCACAACTTTTTCCACTTTTTTCCCTATCAGTATTTACAAATAGAGTCATTCAGCTATAACTGTCACTAATAAAACAGGACAAACACAGGGTAACGTCATTTCATTCAAAATGTTTTACAGACATTAATTACTTTAGTGATGAGTTGGGTTTTTTTCAAAAGTTCTCCATGTTAAAGGAATAGGATTTTTTGTATATTTGTTTTTTCAAAGAGTTCAGGATTTATTTTGGCAGATTTTGTATGGGAAAACCGATCAAGTGATTAAACTTGTATGCAAGTTAATGTCTAAATAGGCAGGTTGGAATCAAGATACCAGCAAGTGTCGGGCAATTGCTTGGCTCCATGCCACTGATCTTGAAACTGTCACTGTTGTCCAATAAAGAGACTGTCTAGCTCCAGCAAAGAAAGGAAAATGGCAGAATGTGCTGAGGTCTTTCTTCCCCTTGCCCTCCCCCCCCCCCCCCCCCCCCCCCCCCCCCCCCCCCTTTCTCTGCATTGTATTTAGGTCAGGAATAGGGACACTCTTCCAGCAAATATACTGCTGGCCCAGGTCTTGGCCCTCAGACCCTTTTCCTCTCCTCTCCCAACACACCTTTCTAGACACTGGACTAGAAACTCTTATGGGAAAAGGAATTACTCTGTCCCCCATGTCTCTGATGCTTTATCACTGAGCAAGAAGATCTATATGGCCAGAAACAGCATATATAATGTCTGCCAGAAAAAATGTCTGATCAGCTGCAATCATCTGTGAACCTCTCCTCTCCTCTCCTCTCCTCTCCTCTCCTCTCCTCTCCTCTCCTCTCCTCTCCTCTCCTCTCCTCTCCTCTCCTCTCCTCTCCTCTCCTCTCCTCTCCTCTCCTCTCCTCTCCTCTCCTCTCCTCTCCTCTCCTCTCCTCTCCTCTCCTCTCCTCTCCTCTCCTCTCCTCTCCTCTCCTCTCCTCTCCTCTCCTCTCCTCTCCTCTCCTCTCCTCCCCTTTTTTTTCCCCAAGTAGAAAAATGTTTTCATTAATTTTAGCTACTTCCAAAATTTATATGGGATCCATTATTAAGAGATCTGCCATTTGCTGAGGAGGCAGAGCCAAGTAGTTAGGGGACTTGGTTTCAAGCCCAGACTGTTCCACAGTCTGTTCAAGGTACATTTTCTCTGTGTTCCCTGACAACTTTTGAACAGTGGTAGTTCTGACCTAAATTTTTGAATCTGTAGCTCCCTGCTTCAACCATTGTATTCCCTACTGCATCTCCTACCCAAACATCTCGTGGAGGTGAAAAGTCCTCTTATCCTGCTCTGAACTAAAAACTAAAGGATGACTGACATAGAAAGGATTAATTATCATTGCCTTAAGTCACTGTTTTCCTATCAAGCATCTTCCCATATCAACGTCTTACCAAAAAGGTGTTCTGTGCTGAATTTGATATGTACAATTATTCTTCATAGATAGGCCACACTAGTATTTCTTCAGATAAATGAAATTTCTTAAAACGTCTGCGTTTACTTTGAGCTGACACCACATTCCTGTGGCACTGATTTCCCTGCAATGACTGGCAAAAATGGCATTCACGTTCCAGCCCTGCAGAGGACAAACAAATGTCTTTTTGCTGTGCTCCTTTTGCAATACAGCTTCCCCACCACTGCTTGAATAATAGGTGAAGCTGTGCAAATTCAGTGAGTCTGCAAAGAAGACTGGCATGTCGTACATCAGAACTACAACTAGGACTAGCTTCCCTGTCTGAACCTGGCTCCGGACTTTATCTCCACTTTGTTTATAGTCATGAAGGACCCAACATTCAAATGCTGAATTCTCAGTACCCAGGCAAAGACAATATTTATTTCATTTTTCTCTCCTCTGCTCACACAATGTCAAGAAAAAGAATACTGGTATCAATTTGCATTTATACACACTTCTGCAACAGCAAATTATCACATTCATCAGATTAATGTTCCATATTTATAGATCTATCAAGGAAACTTTTTAATCAACAGTGGGGAAGCCCAAAACTCACAATACTGAGGGCTGCATTAGCAATTTGCCAAGAGCCTAAGGCCTGCACAGAATTTGCATATTATATTTACATAATATGTTTAGTCAAAACAAACATACATAACTATGATATTTGCTTCTACTTGCTCCTTACCCGGCAGCTGAATGGTAACTATTAGGGTTTCCCAGTTTTTCTCCTCTCCTCCCCTGCTTTGCGCGTACGAGCTCTCAAAACCAAAGGTACAGTTTGGAGGATGGGAGCAGGCAAATGCTGGTGTTCAGAGCACTGGCTGGGATGCGTTACTCAGGTCCTATTTCCCAGTGTAAACCTCATTTGGTGACTTTGACAATTCACCTGACCTGCCTTTAAGAATGTGAGGGGTATTTGTTTCATGGGGCTATCTTGAGTCAAATTGACCCAACAATGTGCGTAGTTTTCAAATGAGATGTATTGATTAAAATGGCAAATTGTGGTGAGTTTGCTACTACTAGATTTTGTGTCTCCTCATGTTGTCAAATCCATTTCTGCCTTTGATTTTCCTACTATCCTCAATGAATTTGCCGCCCTTTAAGATGTAATATGACACTAAAATGGAGCTTTAAGTAACAGAACTTTTGAAAGGAGGAAAAGTGGAATCCAAGAGCAATTAATCTCATCTACCCTGGACACCCACATTCAGAGTGGATAAATCATTCTCTGGAGATGTCTGTCTTTCTCTACCATGGTTATAAAGCTGGTTTAGAAAATTAGATTAGGCAGATGGATTAGATTTACTAATGCGTAGAAACCACTTCTGACTCAGGAAGTCTCTGAGCTAGAAGCGGTTGGCACCTGACAGCACACAGCAAATTGGTATATTTTTTTGCAGTGATTCATATTAGGAGTTCATTTTTGGCCATTTACAAGAGACAAGTTGCTGAGCTAGGCAGACCATCTTAAGTCCTTATTAACTTGTAAATGGCAGAAATTTGCTCATATAATTTGGACATTTAGCTAGGAATACCACAGAAATGAACTGAAGCTTCAGCCAAACTAGTTCTACCAGGAACCGATCCTTTTTCTTGGCTGATGTGAGTTTCACTGGAATAGTTTGGATGGGAATAGAAAAATAACATTTAAGACTTGTCTGCCAAAAGGCGTGTACTCGCTAGATTCAAATCTACTTGGAAGTGATCTGCATCTCAGTCAAATTCTTCTTATGTACTAAGTGTGAAGGAAATATAGTAATTGTGCTATGTATAAGAACTCTTGTGTGACTGCGTTTGTACTGCACATTGAAATGGCAATCCCCAGCTGCTATTCTATAAAATTTCTGTCTTTTCCAGGGAAATTTCCATCTTTAACCAGTCTTTTTTACTCAAGTGACTTTCCTTACTCTCACATTTAAATAACCAGAAACCGTCTTGCTAATTATATGCTGCTAGATATCCAAAGTCATCCATCTATGATGATATAATTCACAAGTCAGCATCACTGCACTACATTGTGATGCTGCTTTGATGATTTTGCATTGCACTTTGAAAACCTACCTACATCACGCCTACCTGTCCTCTATGAAGAGGAAAATATTTTGTGAGATATGTTCCTGATCATGTTGCCTGATCAAATTTAATCACAACCATGACCCCATGGTCTTCCTCCTGCCTCCCATTAGCACTTCCTCATTTCAGACTGCCAGGACCTATTCTCAGTAATGATCTTCCTTGAAAGGTGTACGGTATGCAACATCATTACCTCAGTAATATCATGTTTTTCTGTAACATGGCCATCTGCATGCAAGTATTTGCCCATTTATTTATCTTCATCACTATATCTACCATTAGCAACAACCTTCCTTCTTCCATGGGCTCAGGATAGTGAGTACTTCCCCCTGCCCTCCATTACTTAGTATTAATCCCTGATGGCATGGCAATGAATGCTTAAAATTTAACTTTTGAATGCTGTGTGTGTAAATATATCCATACTCTCTATTGCTCTGCCTACAAAACATCAGCTTCCCCTCCTTCATCCCAGTGTCCTGCAGTCACGAGCAGTAAACAGAGCAAAAATGCAAATGTAGCTTCTGCAGTGCATTTGTATTTGCACGCTGCACTGGTCTGCGGAGCTGGGAGCTGATGGAGAAATCTGGCTGGATGGGTCTGAACAAAACTCTCAACTGTGGTCAATACCTGTGAATTTCGATGAACTAGTTACCTGTGCTAGTCAAGGGCATTTTTAGAGGAGTTTGTGTGGAATAAAGAAGGGTTTTACACAATGGGTAAGATCAGAAGTGCATTAGTTAGTTACCATTGCGGTGTATTGAGGCCTGAGGATCTCAACAGTAATAGCAGGAAGGAGGCTATTGAACAATGCTTTTTCTTCCCCTGACATGCAAATATACTTAACAGAGGTACAGCTAGGATGATACATCTACCTATAGATTATAGTGTCATCTGTGTCAGGCTCAGCACAAGCAGGAACGCTACATGAGAGGGGACAAGCCAAGAGTGACCCACAGCCCAGGCAGTGCCTTCACCGACCAAGGTGCAGTCCCACAGCATCTGAACACAGCCGGCAGGGCAGGGTGCCGATAACGAGGTCTGCTGACAGCCTCAGAAAGACAAGCTGAGGAACCAGGTTGCAGGTCCATCCGGGGAGTTCCCCACTCAGGAGCAGCAGGACATGGGGCCAAAGACAAAACTGGAGATAGGGCTACAACATAGTTCTGAGGGGTCCATATAGGAGGCAGTGTCAGAGACATGACTGGAGATGGATACACTTAACAAGATACAGCCAAGGTCCATTCAGGAGACAGAAACAGGACTGATTACACTTACAGTATAGATCAGACAAGGGTTGAAGATCCAGGATGGAACTTAAATGTAGCTCCTGAGCCCATGGTCAAAGGGTGGGGGTAGGGGCCCCAGGTGGGGCTGGTCAGGAAAATTAAGACCCATAACCCCATTTATGTCACTGACACTGTTACTGCTGACTCCCTGGAACACAGAAATGCAAAGAACAGACCTCAACCAATTTGCTTTTCATCATTTTTGCTCTCTTCTGGCCTTAGGACTTCTAATTCAACTCTTTAGTTTTCGTACTCTGGGTGATGTAGCTAACCTAGACACTTACGTTGCTCCCACCACTGTAATGCTCCATTAGCATAATACTGTTGTCTTCAGGTTTCTGATTCTCTGTAGGACCGTTATAAGGACTCTAGTACATGCAACACTGTTCTCCTGTTCGCTTCCATGAGCGTTACATAAGCAGATTGCTTTTGGCAACAGGTTAGCCTGTTTTCTAGTGCAAAACTAAAACCAGCTTTTCACATAACTCTGGGGAAAGCTTTTATTTCTTTGAGCCATATTTAGGATTTTGTGCCAGAGTCATTCTCTATTCTAAAAAATTGGTGATGGATGTAGCTATTGAATGGTTCTCCCTCATTTTTTGCCTTTTCCCTTTAACTGTCAACATGTAGGAGATGAGAATAAGCGATTTCAGCCACTGGTATGTTTGTATTAGGGCAAAGCACTTGTGTAGACAAGGAGAACCACATTCTGTCTCAGTGGAACTTGTTCTTGCTTAAAAATGTTAGGTCTATCA
The DNA here is from genome assembly GCF_000699145.1 of Aptenodytes forsteri. NCBI lineage: Eukaryota > Metazoa > Chordata > Aves > Sphenisciformes > Spheniscidae > Aptenodytes > Aptenodytes forsteri. The sequence continues at coordinate 5,018,100 of NW_008794456.1, read as the reverse complement.
GCCTGAATCATCTCAAAGGCTTACTGAGCTGCAAACACACTGGTAGCTGAAATGCAGATGAGATCAAAGCCTAAGAACTGTGTCCATTATCAACTGCCGTTTTGTCATCTTAATTTCAGTGAGGTGTATTGAATAATTTGTCTTGCCTCTTTCTTTGTTTACTACTACAGAACAGTGTATGTTCTGCATTGTCTCCTTCACTTCTGGTCCCTGAGGGCATACTTTGTTCTGATACTGTGCTGAGGCAAGACCAGATTATCCACCATTTTACAAGGCAGCTTAATTTACTTTGGAAGGAATTGCAGTTATACAGTCAAGAAGGGAACTTCTGTATCATCCCTGTGTGGACTCTCAGGGCACTGGAACTCTTGTGTTTCCCCAAAAAACTCAACACCCGAATGCAGATTTGATCTTTTCCTTCCCAAAGTGAGAGAAAGAATTCTCTTGCAGTTCGTTGGTATATTTTTTCTACTTTACATCTATGATGCTATATTTGATCAAAGGTACAATCAAAGAAGCCTGTCCTGCATAAGAATTGAGAAAAAAGTAAAGTTTAATGCAGTGTAGAAGCTGTAACCCTTCATTTTAAAAGTCACATATATGCCTGCAAAACTGCTTTTTCAGAAAACAAGCTTCATTTCCATCATGTACAACTCCATTGCAGCTGAGGTCAGGAGCTCCTGACTGTTGTGTTTTGGCACCAGGTAAAGTTTAATTTTCTTCTAAGTTTATGCAAAGTTCTCACTAATTAATGTCTTTTGGAGAGTTCCTTGCTACACACAGGATACTTATTTACCTTTTATTTCCTTACTTCAAAAGCAAATCTAGTTTGTTAGTAGGACCTTAAAACAATTATCAAGGCATTGTCTTCATTGTCAAATCATTATTCCTGGATCATTTTGCGGTAGCTGGAAATCAGGTTCTAATGAATTCACCTTCTGTCTCTCTATCAACATTAAACAAATCTACAAATGAAATAAGTTTTTTATAACCTTTCTGAGGGAGAAATATTCCAAGACGCATACTCATATTTTCCTCTTCTTTTAAAATAATATCTCACAGTGAAGTTGAAATGTCAGTGACTTGTTTATGAACAAAAGTAATATATACTCAATGTATAAAGTGGGATAAATTTGCTATTCAAATGGCTGCTGCAACCAATATATCTCCCTGGATATCAAGCCTGACACATCAGCCTAATCTGAATTTTATGTCAGACTCACTATTAGAAATTGAGTAACTTAGTTTGTGAAAAATTGAAACATTGGAAAGACAGAAGGTATTCTTCTGTGTTGTTTATAACAAGTTAGATTTGTCACTGCACTGTGTCTTTTGTAGGGTTTTCTCATGTGCAAGATGAAAACAAATTAAGCAGCAGTAGTTTGTAATACTTTTAAAAATGACAAAAAAAGGTGCAATGCAATAGACAGTCAACTTCCAAATGTGTATTGAAGTAACCTGGTGATGTATCTCCAGAATCACGCAGGAAAATTAAATGCTAGTAGTTTTACTACTTAAAATAGTCATCAATTTCTGTCCTTAGGCCCCCTAGGTCTTCCCTTTCCCACTTTTCTAAGCTTAGTGTCTCCCCTTCCCTTTCACCCCTCTCTCTTTAACACATACAGCTTCTGTAAAGCCTTTTTCCCTCTGCCAGCCCTGGAGCTGCGCTGGAGCCAGGCCAATTTATACCAGCTGGGGTTTCGTTCTAATGGCCTTTTTGGGACTTTCCTCGCCCTCACTACCAGACCTCATATTCAGAGCTATGACTGACTGCCTGGCTATACTCTTCAGTTGTTGCAGTGAGTTCAGCTGTCTTTGTTCCACTCACATTTTCCCAGTCAATTTGACTGGGATACAACTGCTTAACATTGAGTGTTGGGCATCTTCTTCCCTTCAAAGGCCCAGATCCTCTTGCATTCCCTGGTAGTGCCAGGGGACACTCCATTGTATTCAGAGGGAAAGTCAAGCCAACAGGACTAAAACGCTGTAACCAGATGAAGAGCCACAATTCCGGTGGGTTAAAAGCAAAATGTGCAATGTTCTGCTTTCCTCAGGGGCAAACACCATGGATATCAAAAACTTACGTTGCTAGAAGATGGAGTCTCAATAAATATCAAACACATTGTTCCACTCCTGTCCCTGGTAAAGCACAGTAAATTGATTTATTCAGTCCTAACCAGGAGAAGCCAGTGAAAACCCAGAGAATCCACAAGACAAAATCTCAGGATGCAGGAATTTTAAAAGAATCCAAGAAACAACAACAAAAACTTTTGTGAAGTTCTAAATATCAATGGTTCATACGGTAGATACTTCAAGTGCACTCAATTATAACACATCCGTGAATTGGCAATGGAAAAATCCAATTCCAGCAGCAGCGATGACTTGCAGCTGCAGCTAATAGAGTGAGGGATGTGAATACAGAGAGCACTTATGTGATGAAGGCAAGACCGGCAATCAGTTGTATGCTTCAGAGCAATAAAGCACAATCAATCTGACAACAGGGCCACATTGTTAACTGTGGCTTTCTGTTGAAAGGAGTTGCACAATGGAAGGGCCCTGTAAAAGAGCAGCCTTGCCCCCAAGCCCTATCACATTCTTCTCTGTGTTGTTTTTTTCTCTTTACCCTTTTTTCCCCTTCACTTTGTAGCTGAGATTTCCTCATTAGGGGGCAATTCTTCAGCATGGTTAAAATGTTTTAAGTTTCCTTACCTTGCTTATATGTTGTTCTGCCTTCACATCAGTAGTTCAGGTCACAGAAATGGCTCACTGCAAGCTATGGCTGATAGCCAATAAAGCAGGTGCAACTCTATAACATGCAACAGCATAATGCTGTTTGGGTACGCTATATAGTGGCCAGATCAGCATGCAATGAAGCAGAAGACGCAAGTGTACTTTTCGTAGGTTTTGGTATGTGTGAGTTGAACAACGTAAAGAGCACTGTTCAGTTATCTTAAGAAGGAAATGTTCTTGTTTTCCTTCCGCAATCAGCAATTTTTCCACCAAAACTCTCTTCCTTGCGCTCCCCCCCCCGCCCCCAACAAACTAATATTAACATTCCTGGGAACACCTAGCTCTTTTCAGCTGGGCTAGCTCTTCAGAATAGTACAATCCTTTCCCTAATCATTGCATAATTCTTAGTTTCTAAAGTCTTTGAAATGTGCCTTTTCTTTTTCAGAAAAACCCATCATTTAGAAGTTTCTTAGAGCTACACTAGCTTTTAAGTAGTCTCCTGTCCCGAGCAACAATGGCTACCTAACTGATACAAGCCTTCTTTTATGAAAAGCCTTGACAGGTTTACATTAGTCCTGATTCCATTTTTGCAGCACATAGAGGCATCCCAAACATTTACAGAGACTGCTAACCCCTGAACTGAGCATCTCACTGTACAATTTAAACATGGATAGCAATACAAAGAAGGACTTGACAGGGAGAGAAAGAGAACGTAACAAGCAGGGAAGTGGTTACAAGAAGTTGAAATCACGAAGACAAGATCATGGTCCTTATTACATAGTCTGTGCAGTAACTTAAATTGTGGTTCTGCTCTCACTGAAATCAATGGCAAAAATCCACAGTCTTTAATTGCAGCAGGGTGCAACGTGAGAAAAAAAAGGGTATATGAAAAAGGCAGTGCACATGAAAAAAAAAAGAATATATGAAAAGGGAAGGTACTACCATTCTGATTTGATAAACTTTGACATCTGCTTGAGACTCAGTCATTTTGCAGTGGCACTGGTAGCTACACTGAATGCAAAGCAAGTGAGGATTAGCTAGTTACTGTTACAGCAAGAACCTGAAAGCGTTTGCCTGCACTGTGTGTCTCTCTGGAGATGAGAAAGAGGGATTCAGTTTCTCTTTGTGTTTCAGGAGCCTATAGAATTCTAAAAGTCTTCATGCATCTGCCATGAAAAAAACATCCTTTAATAAGCAAGTAAAGAAAAGTGAGGTGCAGCCAGCTGTAGAGGTACCCTGTTTGTTGTAAAATGCCCCACAAGCTCTGAAGTAGAAAGTTGCGGCAGTTTGCTTTGTTCGATGCATTGTGGTAATCAGGCAGCTTATTTTCTGACCTTCAGAGATCTGGCTCTCTATGAAAATGAAACTAAAAGCAGTATAAATCTATGTAAGGAGGTGGTTTCACTGAATCCTGTATGTCGTGGTACAGAGGTATTAGAAGCCATGCAGGCCCAAAAGTAAGGATGGATCAAAACCGGCAATGTTCATACCCATATATATATATATATATCCATGTTTATCTCAAAACTCATCCAACTGGGCACAAAAAGGTATCCCAAATTAAAGCAACAGATGATTGATAATCTCTCTTTAGAATGAGTAGTAAAAATTGTAAAGCGAAATTAAATCTCATTATTAAAACCTTAGATTAAAAGCAAAATCTGGGAGGATACACAAGGAAATATCTCTGTATGTGTCCTGTTTTATACTCTGTCCCTAGACATCTGCTATTTGTCACTGGATACGAGGGAAATGGACATTTGTTTTGACCTGGTACAACCATCCTCCATTCCTCATTTGGATTTATATCAGAATTGTTTGTTTCTATCATGTTTGAAAATTAATAATTTCAATTACAGTGATTTCAATCATTCTGTTCTGCGTGCCATTACAAGGACCAGACTTCAGAAATCCCTATTTATTGGCTGAACGTACAAGGACTTTGGTGTGTTCATATTGAACAGAAGAATTGCTTTGGGCATGAAAGGAGGGAAAAAAAAAGGTCTTTTCAGTTAGAAATTTGTTTTACTCTAACCTTTAATCCATATATTAATATCTCCTCCTTTTTTTCTTGCAAACCACCACATCTAATTTTTTTTCCTTGCGATTACTATTTAAACTGTCAGAGAAAACTTAATTCTCTTTTGTTCAGCTAGGTTGGATTATGCTAGGTAAAATCATGGAATCCTCAAAGTAAATAACATATGCCTTTGGCATCTTGCATATATTATTTGAACAACTGGGCATTTTACATTAGTCTTCTTGTAATGTGAACCTGAACATGGTTTATATAGATTGAGGGAAAATTGAAATTCCTCAGGAACGATTGGTGCACCATAGATCAGTTAGAGGTCATCATGTTATTTAGTATTTTATGGTGAATAAATCAGATGCTCACTTCAAAATCCCCCTTTTATATGAGCTATAATACATCGAGTTCTTTATGGCAAAGGAGTGAATTTTTATGAACTGAAACTGAACCACATTATCCTGTAAAGTAATGGGGCAGCTACACATATAATGAGTAGGACATCGCTCACTTTTTTTGTATTCTTTACATCACGCTGAGAACACAAAAAGCCTGAACCAAGTAGATTGCTCCTCCCTGTGTACAAACAACAGGGCACTTGAGGCAGTGAGGTTGGGAGTCTTCGTATCTAGATTAAACGTCTAGTTTAAGATGACTGTTTAGATTCTCCATAAAAGGAGAATCTCCACAACCTTCTGAATAAACCCCGATCTAGTAATAAAGCAAGATACCACCAAAAATGTACACTGGACCAACTTTCCACAGAGACAGGCAGGTAAAATAGCTATTTACAGGTGCCCAGACAAATTTCTTATGAATGAGTGTTGAGGTGGTGAAGTCATGGTCTTCAGGGCACATGAACAAGATCCTTTGAATCTGGCATTTGATTTACAGCTCAAGATTTTGTGTTACATTGTGTGCCTAATACCCTTTGCTTCTGATTGGAGCAACTGTAAAAGTATTCTATTAATATAATATATTCCAGACCAAATATAAATGACTCACAAAAGTAGAGGAGTCACATTATACAGCTTGATTGATCATACACTTCAGCTGCTACAGCTATTCGTCCACAACCATTAGCTAAATGCAGAGCAGCATGTGGATTATAAAAAGTTTGTATAAAATTATTTACTTGTTTCTTAGAATTTATCTCATCATTTTCCAGGTGAAATAGGTAAGAAAGGAGAAAAGAACTTTCTTAATAACTGAGGATAGCTTCTTCCCCAATTTTTGTTTATTTTTGCTTTTGCTTTTTGATAAGAGGCAAAAATATTAATGGAAAGATTTAGTTTTTATGAATAAAATAACATTACATAGGGTCAGCGATCATTTGTTCTCTGCTGCCTGAGATTTAGAGCATTTTTTTGACTGATTCTAAAATAAATTTTTGGTACGTGTTGTAAGGAGGCTCTAAATGACTTGATTAATTTTCACGTGCGCATTCCAGCCTCTTATCCTTGAAAAGAATGAACATACAATTACATTCATTAGCAATATAACAGCTGATTGTTGCTTCAAACATGTATTTTGTTGACATTTATTTTCCCTGAATTTGCAGATCTGGAGTGACATGAAGTCCATGGTACAAATTGTTCTGATGAAAAATTTTCATTTTCTAGGTTGGTCAGAAAATTTTCCAACCCTACTCCCTTCATAATCAAAGAAGGAAGATCCAAGAGACAATTTTTTTCATAGCTTAGTGTAACAGTAGCTAAGGGTGCAGACTAAGAGGGTGATTCATTTATTGTAAAATTGAGCTATCTGAATTTTAGGTGTCTTATCTAAAGTAACGGTCTAGGTATCCTGTCAAGGGAATGTAAATAGATAAACAGCTCCAGAAGGCAATACCTCTTACCTGTGCTGAATAACATCTTAGAATGGGCCTATTTCTCACTCCACTCACTCAAGGTGCCAAGGCGTCCCGTTAGACTTTGTGTTTAACTGGTCTTCAAAGAAAGTTACATTATTTTAGAAAACTAAATCTTTTGCTTTCAAGCATTTAGCAGGTAATACCTAAGGAACCACTGCGGGAAAAAAATGTGGCTGCTGTGAGATTTATCACTTATCTTTTCAACTTTAATACTATGTCAATGCTGGGTTTTAAAACAAACAAACAAAAAAGATATTTTGTAGATCAAATATTACTTTCACTATAGGCCTTAACTTGAGGCACTGTGAAAAGCAGATGAGAAATAAATGTTTTGGTCTTATTTTATTACCTGAATTTAAAATAAAATGTTAATGTTATTTCAGCTTTGAATATGTTTTAATATTATCAGTGTAGAGAAAGTCTTGCACAGGACCTTTAAATGAAAGGGTTTAGATTTAAAGAGTCTTACTTGTTTTTTCCATTGTTCTTTTTGTCTTCCCGCTGGCTGTGTTTTAAGAATCCATCCAGTAATAATGTCTGTTCTTCCTTTCCACCCTATGGGAGATAGCAGGAAATAATCACATTTTGTCAGAATATTAGAGAAAATAGAAGCATCAAAGGGCTAAGAATTTATTTCAGAGAAACAGTGCATTCAATTTTAATTCATTGCTGTGTTTTAAAAAAAAAATTAGCGATTTGTGTTTTATTATTATTACTGCTGCACCTGTTTTGCTTGTAACTGTTTATGAGCTAATGTTTTAGATGTCATCTCTGCTCATTCCCAAATCAATCAAAAACTTAAGCATAAAAAATCTCAATCAATGAATAGAAATATTATAAAAGCAAATCAGTCAAAACAAGAAAGCCATAATAAAATAATCTGCATAGCAAATATGTTTTTCTTAACTGGTTACTAATATTTTTCCTTAGTGGATTTTCCTTGTTTTCTTATTTGAGGGCATCAGTGATGTGGCTCAGCATGAATGTTGAGTCCTGATTTACAGGTCTTAGTGTCTTTTAATCTCTTCAGTCTAGGTATAGGTATAGACTGTAGGATATAGGTATTGATAGAGCTTCCTACATTAGAAATACCTGTACAAAATTGGTGGGAAGCATTGCCATTCAGATAGTATTCATGACCTCCCCAAGAAATTTGGTCAGATATGATTACAAGAAAGGAACTAATGAGCAGCTGGCCTTGTAACAGAGAATATGTTTCAACCTGATTTACCAATAGCATAAACTGTTTTAAAAAAAAAATCTGAAGACTACTGCAAATAGAGGTCATCGACTGTCTCTGGCAGACATGTTGAAGTCCCTGAAAAGGCATAAAAAAATATTTTTGACTAACAGGAGTTTATAAAGGGTGACTCATGGGCTGGAGAGCAGGGGAAGAAAAGACTGGAAAATAATTTTCAGCCTAACATGAGTAAGGACAGCACAAATAAGCAAAGACAACCACAACTCAAACTCTCCTATGAAGATCCACAAGATCTGATTAAAACTCTCTTAACTGTAACTTAGCTAATTTGTAAAAGGTGTAGAGATAATTTGACATAACCCGTAGGCTTTGATAATAAAGTCACACCTTAGATGATACAATCTGTCGTGGTATTTGTGCTTTGAAGTGGTGTGGTAATCTGTAATAGTCCCCTCTTTGTGCCTCTATCAATCTGCCAACACTGTTTTCAATGTATAGCTCTGTTTCTTCTCAGATGTTCTGTTAGACTGAAATTTTCAAGGTTGCATGAAGACTGACAGATGAGGTTTGTTACATCAGGATGATCCTTTAAACCACAAGCAAAATCTTAAAACCAAACACAGAATCTTAAACCAAGGGCCTGGTACCCCGTTAGGAGGAAAGGTTTGTCAAAACAGGGGTGTACTGGTTTTGGCTGGAATAGAGTTAATTTTCCTCATACGTAGCTGTAGGACAAGACTCTACGGTATATTTGATCCCACTGTATCATTTGTGGTAAAAAGCTAATTATCACCAGCGGAAATTAACAAGAATCATCCGACAATCCAGATGAAAACCATGTACATGAATGTACATGAATGGAGTACACACCACATTTAATCAGCATGTACAAAGTAACATATGATCCTGATAGTACTATTTTAGCATGTGCTTTCTATCTATGCTTTATATTTATGTGATGCAATTCCATGTCTGGATGGGAGCAGAAGGATTAATTACATCCTGTACATGCCTATTTCTCGCCATCAGCTATAAAAGGGGCTAAGAGTGTATCGTGCAAATGAATCATCAGGTCAGACTCTGTCGGACTCTTGACTCCATATTCAAATTGTACACTAAGGGATCACCTCTTTGTCTTGGGTGTACCCAGCACCTAACACACCAAACTCACAAGTAATACGAAATCTATGCATAAGCAATAGATTGAAAATTGATACACTGAAAAGAAAATCTTTTTTTTTTTTTTCATATTTAGGACTTACTTTCTCAGTTCAGAAGCCTTCAGAGCTCTTTTATTATTCATTAGAATTGGTCGGGAAAATAACACAAAAACTAGTAATACACTGGGTGCTACAGAAGTTCATACAACGAGCTCTCCACCGATAGAGCTAATTGTAATTCTTGCTGCTTAGCGCTGAAATTTTTTAACCTTATATCTGTGAAGGCAATTATGTGAAGAATTAGTTAATCCCCCAGACATCAGCTTTACCTGCGTTATTTTAAGGCACACACAGAGACATCTTTATTTCATGAGTAGCCTAAGGGAGCACAGGTTGGTATAACTTCTGTTTTAGCGGGGCCTGGAGGAAGTGCAAATTGCAGCAACTTAGATTCCTCTGATGTTACCCGCTGTGTCTAGATATAGTTCCAGCCCTTGAATATACTGATGCCTGTTTCATGCAGAGTTGTGAGTGCCAGTTGTCTGACACGATATCCAAAAACAACACTGAGCAAACATCTGTGGTGCTGTAACAGTGCTCTGACACACTCTGCCAGGCTGGTTTTCTGTGTTCACAGGTAGACAGCTACCGACCTCAGCAGCTGTAATGAAGGATCATATCCGAAGCACGAATGTTTGAAATGGAGGTGTAGCAAATCTTGGGTCACTGTGGTTTATATAATTTAGAGTCCTGGGATATGATTTCATAGGTAGCTTCCTCTTTCTGGTAGTCACTTCTACCAAAAGAGAGGGAGGTCTCTCGTTCCCTTGATTTCCGTAGTTCTGCTTCTCTCTAACTCACTGCTGTCCTCCTAGTCCTATCTCCTGCCTTGCTTCAACTCCAGTGCTTGTTGGATCCTTCCAGGAAGTCATTAGCATGCAATAAAACAATCCAGCTTTTCTTTTCTGGACTTAGTTTCTGCTAAATTAGTGGCATATAGCAGCTCATAGAAGGGTTCAATGGGTACCAATACCTGCTGGGAGCAGGAGGGGGGTGGAGAGAGGGATGGATAAGAAGGATCTTCCAGTTGCGGTGACAGAGTTACAACATTGGCTCACCATGTTGCATGGAATGACAATCTTAATGCCATCCACTTCTTGCAGCATATATTAGGCAAGCTGTAAGTTGTGGTTTATAGCATGCTTTTTCTAGGAAGGACAGACTCTTTCCAGCTTCTGGCTGAGTACAACAGCTAGTGCTGATAACCGCTTCAGGCCACAAAATGCAAACACGAGCCAGAACCCACAGACATGTTGTCCATGGAAGAGTGAAACACCTGAGCTTGATGCTACCTGGGAAGGTTAAATTTATCAGTTTAGTTACAGCAGCACAGGTTTTAGTTCAGTTTACAAAACACTTCTGAAGTCCAGGATGGCTCAGTAGAGGCTGATCACCAAATAACACCCATTACTTGGGTGTGAGCTACTTGTTAGAACCTGGATTGGTTATCTCTGCTTTTCACTGCAGGGGTTTCTCTGAACATGTTGCAGACATCTCCTTTGAAATGTTAGGCCAAAATTCAAGAAAAGACTTAGAATTTAAACTACATTTCACTTTAGGTGCCTTACTCAAGGTTATGAATTCTGCTTTTAAACCAGAATTCTGCTTTTAATCCAATACTTAACTTTTATACACTTTGCAACTCAACTCAGCCAGGAACCTTGAGCTCAGCTTTTGGGATAGGTATTTTGCCCTGCTACGCTTAAAAGACTGAAGTATTTTTTTTTTATTTTTTTAAAGGAATAAGCTCTAGAAACAATGCTTGAATTTAATAGCTAGAGTTGGAAATGATTGCATATTTTGCCTTTCAAACACCTGCCAACAGTCAGTTGCTCTCTACAGTGTATTATATTTTTAACTGTCAACATCAGACTCAGTGTCAATGCCAGACAAACTGTGACACTAACTAGTCTCTAAGTGTGGACTGGAATCCAACCTAGGAAATTCTAAGATGAGACTTCAAACTCACATCATAGCTCTAGCCATTCATTTATTATTTAGAAAAAACAGTCTGTAATGTTTTTTTTCAGTAAACTGAACTGATAGCTTTCAGCACTTCTGGAATAAATCCATACAGGGCTCAGTTCCCAGTCAGGCACAAAAGGTTTGTTTGATTAACATTTCCAAAGTTCTTGGTCCACCTCTTGTATTATTTAAGAAACGTTCTTAAGGTAATGATGTTTGGAGAAGCTTTTAAGCAGACTGCTCCTGCAGGTTGATGGACACATTCACTTTCTTTTTACATTGTCACACCTTGAGGAATCTGGCAGCAGCAGCATAGTAAGAAAAGACGAAGAACAGCTTGTAAACTAGGGAGGAGTGCTATCATTAGGGAAATCAGGGTGCAGCTTTCACTCTTCTCTACGCATTTTGAGCTGCTTTTATCCCCATCTTTATCTATTCACACAGGCAACAGTCAAGCCAGATAAAGTATATGGAGGATCTTGGTTACTTTACTTACACTTTACTGCAAAAGGAGAAGTTTCTAAACTTCTAGATGACTATTTCAGAACAGGAAGAAGAGATAAAATCTTGCTTTTTTGAGTCTTGAAAAAATGACACCTCTGCCTAGTTCTTAATACTGTTCTTGGTAATACACCATATTTCATTGGCTTCTTTGGCTGCCTTTGCACACTGATCCACTTGTTTCAGAAAACTTCAGTTCAAAGTTTGGCATCATGCATGCATGGTTTACATTATTGTTCTGTAGATGCATTACTTCAACTACATAAAAGCACTTCTGCCACTTCCTTCATGATTCACTCACTTTTATGAGGTCTTTTTGTACTTCCTAACCCTCAGTGTGGATTTTGGTTACCAGAAAGAGATTAAAAGCATCTGCAGATGTAAATATTTCATTTTCTATACATTTCTCTTGATCAGTGAGTATGTTTAGTTGAACAAAACTAGCTTCAGCACTCTTTCCTGTGGGACACCTTTTGTGCCTTTTGGCTTTCCCTCATTCCTAGTTTAAATATTTTTCTATGACCTTGCATGGGTCCATTTGGATTGAACATAACTGTTGTGGTTTAACTTCAGCCGGCAACTAAGCACCACACAGCCGCTCCCTCCCTCCCTCCCAGCAGGATGGGAGAGAGAATTGGAAGAGTAAAAGCAAGAAAACTTGTGGACTGAGATAAGAACAGTTTAATAATCGAAATAAAATGGTAATAATAATAACAATAATAATAATTGCTCACCACCTGCCGACCAATGCCCAGCCAGTCCCTGAGCAGCGGCCCCCCCGGCCAGCTTTCCCCCAGTTTCTGTACTGAGCATGACATCCCATGGTATGGAATGTCCCTCTGGCCAGTTGGGGTCAGCTGTCCTGGCTGTGCCCCCTCCCAGCTTCTTGTGCACCTCCAGCCTTCTCAGTCGGTAGAGCATGGGAAGCTGAAAAGTCCTTGGCTAGTGTAAGCACTGCTCAGCAACAACTAAAACATCGGTGTGTTATCAACATTGTTCTCATGCTAAATCCAAACCACAGCACTGTACCAGCTACTAGGAAGGAAATTAACTCTATCCCAGCCGAAACCAGGACAATAACTCTTCCTTCTGGTACAGGTTCTTCAAATCCCATAAAGTTCCCCAATTCATAGTAAATTTAAGTCTCTTCTCCACATCACCATCTCATCGCTGCATTGAGACTCTGGATCTCTTCCTGCCTTTGAGGCTTCAATTTTGACAGCATTGTGGGGAATGCTAGCATGGTAGCTACTTGAATATAGCTCCTAGAACTGCCCTTGTCTACTTTTCCGCTATTGGTGCCAACATGGAACTCAGACGTTGGCTCCTACACTGCGTATCTGTGCAACTTATCTTGTGAGGTCTAAGATTCCACCTTTTCCATCCAACAGCAGGTAAGTTACTATGTGGTCCTCTCACATGCCACAAATGCAGCTATCTATGCACCTAATAACTGATTCTCCCATTCTTACTGCCTGCTGTTTCTTATCCCTGAAAATCCACAGCAGCAACATCCTAGATGCAAGAGGGCACTCTGACATCAGCATGTCTCTTCTCAGATACTACATCCCCCTCTTTCAGCTGAATGCCCTCATTCCCTGAGACTTAATGGGCTGTTGTTTTCAAGTTTCACCAGGTAATAGCTATGGGACAAATTTTACAATAGCACACCTTTTTCTTCAGCTGTTCAGATAATGTTTCAATTATCAGTTGGCTGTGATGTGCTGCTAATGCTGAATAAATGATATCTTTCAAGATCAATTCATCTTTCTCTCTGACAGATTGCATAGATTTCAAGAAAGAATTTTGTCTGTCTTTATTTTAGGAAGTGTACAGCTTGCTTTAGGTGCTACCCCAAAATAGTATTTGCTCATATGCATATGTTTACCTGTCTGTCTAGTGTTTTCCATCTCTATGCAGGCTATATGTGTTGTGCAGTAGCTGTGGTACTTAAAATAATGCAGGTAAAGCTGATGTCTGGGGGATTAACTAATTCTTCACATAATTGCCTTCACAGATATAAGGTTAAAAAATTTCAGCGTAAGCAGCAAAGGTCTAAGATTCCACCTTTTCCATCCAACAGCAGGTAAGTTACTATGTGGTCCTCTCACATGCCACAAATGCAGCTATCTATGCACCTAATAACTGATTCTCCCATTCTTACTGCCTGCTGTTTCTTATCCCTGAAAATCCACAGCAGCAACATCCTAGATGCAAGAGGGCACTCTGACATCAGCATGTCTCTTCTCAGATACTACATCCCCCTCTTTCAGCTGAATGCCCTCATTCCCTGAGACTTAATGGGCTGTTGTTTTCAAGTTTCACCAGGTAATAGCTATGGGACAAATTTTACAATAGCACACCTTTTTCTTCAGCTGTTCAGATAATGTTTCAATTATCAGTTGGCTGTGATGTGCTGCTAATGCTGAATAAATGATATCTTTCAAGATCAATTCATCTTTCTCTCTGACAGATTGCATAGATTTCAAGAAAGAATTTTGTCTGTCTTTATTTTAGGAAGTGTACAGCTTGCTTTAGGTGCTACCCCAAAATAGTATTTGCTCATATGCATATGTTTACCTGTCTGTCTAGTGTTTTCCATCTCTATGCAGGCTATATGTGTTGTGCAGTAGCTGTGGTACTTAAAATAATGCAGGTAAAGCTGATGTCTGGGGGATTAACTAATTCTTCACATAATTGCCTTCACAGATATAAGGTTAAAAAATTTCAGCGCTAAGCAGCAAGAATTACAATTAGCTCTATCGGTGGAGAGCTCGTTGTATGAACTTCTGTAGCACCCAGTGTATTACTAGTTTTTGTGTTATTTTCCCGACCAATTCTAATGAATAATAAAAGAGCTCTGAAGGCTTCTGAACTGAGAAAGTAAGTCCTAAATATGAAAAAAAAAAAAAAGATTTTCTTTTCAGTGTATCAATTTTCAATCTATTGCTTATGCATAGATTTCGTATTACTTGTGAGTTTGGTGTGTTAGGTGCTGGGTACACCCAAGACAAAGAGGTGATCCCTTAGTGTACAATTTGAATATGGAGTCAAGAGTCCGACAGAGTCTGACCTGATGATTCATTTGCACGATACACTCTTAGCCCCTTTTATAGCTGATGGCGAGAAATAGGCATGTACAGGATGTAATTAATCCTTCTGCTCCCATCCAGACATGGAATTGCATCACATAAATATAAAGCATAGATAGAAAGCACATGCTAAAATAGTACTATCAGGATCATATGTTACTTTGTACATGCTGATTAAATGTGGTGTGTACTCCATTCATGTACATTCATGTACATTCATGTACATGGTTTTCATCTGGATTGTTGGATGATTCTTGTTAATTTCCGCTGGTGATAATTAGCTTTTTACCACAAATGATACAGTGGGATCAAATATACCATGGAGTCTTGTCCTACAGTTAAAAATTTAAGCTCCCAGTGACTTCTAGAATATTGACTTTGGATGTGTTGTAATGTAAAAGAAAAGTAATTTCCATAGTCAACAGGTTGGGATGTAAAAGATGTGTTCCTCATCCCAGGATAATTACAGTAAGAGTAACTGATTTTGTCATTGTATCTCACACCTCCCCTAGTGCTAAAAAAACCCAAAACACACCACAAAACTGTATGGACTGTTGAGTTCAGATCTGTGTGCTTGTCCTGGTTTCGGCAGGGATAGAGTTAATTTCCTTCCTAGTAGCTGGTACAGTGCTGTGGTTTGGATTTAGGATGAGAACAATGTCGATAACACACCGATGTTTTAGTTGTTGCTGAGCAGTGCTTACACTAGCCAAGGACTTTTCAGCTTCCCATGCTCTACCGACTGAGAAGGCTGGAGGTGCACAAGAAGCTGGGAGGGGGCACAGCCAGGACAGCTGACCCCAACTGGCCAGAGGGACATTCCATACCATG
>NW_008794456.1:4981707-5002607 GCF_000699145.1 Aptenodytes forsteri | reverse complement strand
CATTGTGCATCACTTGCTTTGTGTATTATTATTATTATTATTATTATTATTATTATTATTATTATTATTATTATTATTATTATTATTATTATTATTATTATTATTATTATTATTATTATTACATTATTATTATTTTATTTCAATTATTAAACTGTTTTTATCTCAACCCACGAGTTTTTCTCACTTGTGCTCTTCCAATTCTCTCCCCCATCCCACTGGCTGGGGGGAGTGAGTGAGCGGCTGTGTGGTGCTCAGTTGCCGACTGAGGTTAAACCACAACAGTGCTCTCACATCAAGGATGGTCCAAAATGAACTGTCATCATAGCTTTGTAATCCTGAACCACACTGTTTATGAAGACTGGGAAGAACCCAAAGTGATGTGAAAGCCTATTAGGAACCAAGAGCAAGGTTCTGCTACCTACAGTGGGCAAGGGCATATAATGTAGAGAGCTGTGACTTCCAGATTGTCTAGTATCTCCACATGGCAGTGCAGGACCAAGTAGGGATAAAAGATTTCTGCAAAGACACACATTAATATACTTTTTACAGTTTTAAAACTGGATTGATTGCCGGCCCAGTCCACGTTATCAATACACAGTGATACTGATATGCCTTGTGACCATTCACTGTTAAAGGTAGCTATTACTGATAAAGCTGACTGTTGCAAAAAAGGTTTTGGAATCATTTCTAAGTAATTTTCCACCTCTTGGAAGTCTGAGGTTCTTCACTTTGTAGCAGGACAGAGTAACCTTCAAACTCATTAGTAGCAAGAAAATCTCCCAATATAAAAATATCTCCTGTTGTGCTGGGTGGGTTTTCCATACATACACAGCATGCTTTCATATGGCAAAATTTCAATTATAGATTAAGAGAATGAAAATACAGAAAAGAATAAAAGTTAAATGCTCAGACACAGGGTACACCTGAAATTCAAACAAAATGGCAATGGAAATGGTCCTTATAAAAACTAATGAAACAATTATACTTACTGGAAGTCTTAATTGACTCTGTGCATCTTTTCAAATTGTAAACCTTGTCTCTTACGCTGTCTTCCTCTATTTGGTAAGTAGGTTAGCAATTAAAACACATGTATTTAAATTTTTGTAGTGGGTGGCTGAGGAAGAATGTTATGCGTGGCATTTACTCTCTATTCAATTTTTTAAAGCCATGTTTTACTAAATGGATTATTTTGATTTCTCTTTGAAAAAAGAAAAAAACCAACGAAATTACCATCCTGAGTTGGAACAAATCATAATTAATACTGTGTGGACGAAATCAGGCTTTGCTAATCCAATGAAAGGCTTCTTTAATGGAGATTTAAAACAGAAGAAAGAAAATCCAGTCTTTCTTTCTTAATATGCCCCCCGAAAAAATATTTAAGCCCTTTATACAAGGTTAAACTTTTAAGAATCTGGACTCCATCAGGCTTATAAATATCTTTTTATGAAAATACATTCTAGTGGAAAATGTGTGGAATCTAGTGCAAAAAGTGTCAAAATACAAATCTAGTCATTCCCATTCTGTCACTACCAGTTGTCAGTCCAAGACAGTTCACCATCTAAGATACAGATATTACCTAATCCTGTGCTCGGAATTATTTTTTTTTCCCTTAGTCAAAGCCTTAAAATATAAATAAACAGAAACCATTTACAACGTTGACATTGACTTTTGCACTGTGATCACAGCACATCCATCTTCCTATCTCAGTCTGTGGGATACAAATAGGGTACAGCAAAGAACTTTTCTTCTCTGAGGGAAGAAACTGTATCAATTCCTATGTTTTGGGAATGTTCATTGTCATTAGAAATACCTTTAATGCGAATAGAAATACACTATCAAATTGTGGCTATGTCATATCCTCTGCTAAGCAGCCAGTGCATCTGTATGTAGAAAAAGAACCATTCAATACCTATTTCAGAAAAGACTGCTGCACTTGCAAGAAACGAATTCAGGCCTTGAGGACCAGTAGACCAATTGGATGGCATGGACAGAAGCACATGGACATATGTGTCGGAAAAGGACCTGGGGGCGCTGGTCGACAGCCGGCTGAAAATGAGCCAGCAGAGTGCCTAGGCGGCCAAGAAGGCCAATGGCATCCTGGCCTGTATCAGAAATAGTGTGGCCAGCAGGAGCAGGGAAGTGATCGTGCCCCTGTACTCGGCACTGGTGAGGCCGCACCTCGAACACTGTGTTCAGTTTTGGGCCCCTCACTACAAGAAGGACATTGAGGTGCTGGAGCGTGTCCAGAGAAGGGCAACGAGGCTGGTGAGGGGTCTGGAGAACAAGTCTGATGAGGAGCGGCTGAGGGAACTGGGACTGTTTAGCCTGGAGAAAAGGAGGCTGAGGGGAGACCTCATCGCTCTCTACAACTCCCTGAAAGGAGGTTGTAGTGGGGTGGGTGTCGGTCTCTTCTCCCAAGTAACAAGCGATAGGACGAGAGGAAATGGCCTCAAGTTGTGCCAGGGGAGGTTTAGATTGGATGTAAGGAAAAATTTCTTCACCAAAAGGGTTGTCAAGCATTGGAGCAGGCTGCCCAGGGAAGTGGTTGAGTCCCCATCCCTGGAGGTATTTAAAAGACGAGCAGATGAGGCGCTTAGGGACATGGTTTAGTGTGTGGTGGTGTTGGGTTGACGGTTGGACTCGATGATCTTAGAGGTCTCTTCCAACCTTAATGATTCTATGATTCTATGTACTGTAGTACATGTACAAGAAGCCCTACACTTTCTATGTGTATGTGATTAGAGATAACACGTGTGTGCTATAGACTACACAGCAATTTTGTCAGATCTCATTGGAAAAAATTTCCAACTCCCATGGACAAATATTTTTGGAAGTGAAAGAAGACATGTATTGGAAAATCTTCAGTTAAAACTAGCCTTACCAATTGTTCTTTTTCTACAGTTGGTCCGGTCATGCGCAGGGAAGATCATCGTGGATTGGATTCAGTCTGTAGATTGAGACACGTAGAGTTAGGTGTCTGTATTTAGGTGTCTACATGTGAGTTAGACATCTAAGTTCCTATTGCAGTCAAATGGCGTTAAGTCGCTAGATCCTTAGAGTCCCTTGATTACATCTCCTCTGACTGTAATGGGAGCATAGACAAGTATTTCACATGTAGACACTTACATGAAAATGCCTGACTTGAGATGGTTTAATCTTTAAACAATATCACACACCATACCGAGACTTAGATTCCTCATTCCAAAGTCACAGAAAATATGCATTCCTGTTGACTGATGATCAACTCTTCTAAATATCAAGCTATTTTGTTACTGTTCAGGAACACAGTTCTCAATGAATTCAATGAATTCCACATCCATAATTTTGTAAAGCGCCCCTGTGCATATGCAAATGAGTATCTATAGGCAAATAGATGATAGTGATCTCTCTTGAATATTTAATAGCTGTGTCTCTACTAGTGTCTAAACTGGCCAGTGTGTGGTCTTAAACATTGACATGTTGTACAAACTGCTTAATTATTAATACTGTCTCTGACATAGTTTTGGCTCATTCTCAGTCTCCCAGACTGCACGTGGTCACAGTCTGGTGGGTAGCACAGACCTGCTCTCAAGTAGTCACTGTAGCTGAAGCAACCTGTTCTGGAGGGAAAGAGTGTTCAGCTATGTGAATGCCATGACTCTTTCCGTTAGGGCCAGAGAACAGGTAGAAAAGCCACTGACCTGTTTTAAATACTAATACAGATGTAGCTAATAGATATTTGACCTCACTTTTTCTCTCCCTTTTCCCCCAAGATCTTTCAGACTAGGCATAGCGTTCATACAAGGTCTGAATTTCTGTGGTGTCAGAGAAAGCAAGCAATCAGCTATAGACCACCTATATTCTGTGTTAAATATTCAATGAACCATGCTAAGTGCCTTAAGTCATTAAAGCTACAGTATATGTTGGTTCTGAGACTGAACAGTGTCTGAAACAACTTCAGAAAAAGAGGCAGATCACCACTATCTCCAAACGAGTGCATTATCTATTGTGGAGCTCATCTGAATGTCAGAAGTCTGCCAGTTTCCCAGCTGCACCATGCTGATAAGCCTGAAGAAGTCCAAAAAAAAATGGAGCCTGCTGCTTTTGTCTTTGCTTCTGAATACAGTTAATTTAGAGAACATTTTTGACAGGTTTTGATCAGAATTGTAAACCCTTGATGATATGAAGGTAATCAATATGAATATACTTCTCTCTATAATGTCAGTGTCTTTCAGAGGGGAAAAGTACATGGTTAACACATTCGGGGTACTCTTGGTTTTTCCACAAATGTGAACACATACAGAACACATATGGAAATTGTTTAGCCTCTATATCAAAAACTTACTAAATATAGACATACTGGAGTTGTTCTTAACCCAAGCTAATGGTGAAAAATGTATTTAGAAAGATTTCTATTATATATAAGTTAAATACTTAACCTTAAATGTGTGTGTTATTGCATTGTTTTAAAGATTGGCGTTTTGAAACTGTCAGTCAAAAAGGAGAGGAGAAGGTGGATGATCGCTTGCAAATTTTTTCCTTTGTTGATTCTTTATTTCTGCTTTAAAATAGCACAAATGAATAAATAAACACAAAGCCACTAAAAAATAAATTTCTGAGGAACAGACTTCCAGGCTGTATTATTAAGGCCAAAAGATTAGCAATGTCCTAGAAAAGTAAGTAACTGTTATAGCTGGCAGCAAAAAGATATTTCAGGGGTATGAAAGCCTCATTCTTTCTGGTGTAAACTGACCACCAAGAGCTAAGAGGAAGAGGAGTTATGCCTTTATACACTTATTCATAATAATTGATAGTAATTACAAAATTTTTCTGAACTTTTCTTTGGATTTGAACTTGATGGACTGAATCTGAGTTCAAAGTGTTAGTCTTATACACTATCACCTCTAAAGGTATCTGGTACAACTTTTGATTTGGTTATCATCATGTATTAAGATAGACTATCATCGTCAGCATTGTAAGAAACATCAGTTTGAGAAGGATCTCTTTTTTTGAAGAGTATGTTCTACAAATACTGTATTGTATCCCAGTCTTCTTATCCAAGCAGTCCCTGAGCCTTCTCCCAGTGACCATACACTGCTATCAAAATGATCGGGCATGCCAGTGTCAATCTTTGCATATTCAGAAGATTCATGCGTTCAGGAAGCATCAGATTAACTGTACATGCTCAGGCTGTCTGATCACAATCATGGTAGGTCTATCCACACCCTTGCCTGGGCAAAAGGTTTCCAGGAATGATAACAAGCGAGGGAGACTGCTACTAGCAGAGCTGCTCACTCAGCCCACTCTCAATTGACCTCTTTTCTGGATGTTTCTCAGGCTGAGGGAACCAGATGGCTCTGACTGTACCAGCCTTCTCCTGATTGCTCTCTCTCCCAAAAGCTTTTCTGTCCTTTGTATCTGAGCATGTGAAGTGATAGAGATGTATTTTATCCTTTGCAAAACAGTGGCAGCTATTGTCCTGGCACCAAGACATTATATTGGGGGCTGACTTTGGAGGATCCCAAGGAGGAAAGGCCACTTGGATTGTGCCACAGGTCAGTTGATCTACTTTCAGGCCTCTCATGGACCTCAGGCTGTAAGTTAAGGAATGTCCCTGCACTACTGGTGTCTCTCTGGCTTACTGACACTTTAGGGACTACTAGTTCTTTAAGTGTCCCAGCTCCCTACTTAACACTGGGGTATTTATTTGCTGACCTACTCATTTACTCACAAAACTGGACTGTTCATATTGTAAAATTGTCAGATATATTTTTGGCTCTAGCCAGTGAGTATTCTTCCAAATAATTTCTGGTAAAGTTCGGTCATTTGAAGGGGCCAGAGATCACTTTCAACAGGCAGTTGGGATGCAGCCACTTTGTTTTGGAGTCCGAAGAGTTCACTAGCACAGACATGAACCATACCATGACTGTTGCTCTGAATAACAGAAGAACGGTCCCAAAGATGTTTAATTTTCTATTACAGATGTAGACATTGTGCACCACTGATCAAACAGAACAGAATAGGAAAAATTGTCTACCAGCTTGAAGCTAAATTATCAAAGCCATGACTTTTTTTTAATATGCTTTAATCACTCCCTTATGCAATGTATCATGCATCTTCTAATGGTTTTCATCTTCTGTCACACAGTTTTTAAGCGGTTAATTATTCTACCTATATAATCAGCATGCACACAAATTCTAGGCTGTAGTATCCACATCTATACAGTTCATGCTTTTTTATATTTTAGTGACATATCTGGGCATTTTCCAGTTTGTATGTCCTTTCCTACTGAATGCCACATATATCTTTTCTATCCAGTACCCTGTAAATCTTATGAACACCTTCACAAGTTCTTTGATGCGTTACAGACATCCACCTTGTTAGTCTAATATGCAGCTCCATCTCAGCTACTGTTAAGCTCATTATTTCAGTTGCACAGCTATGACAATTAAATTTCTCATCTGTTAAGCTTCCACAGTACTTATTTCTCCTATGTGCTTTTCCTGTTCTCTGTCTCCGTCATCTACTTAAAAAAATTGGAGTCATTTTTAGTTGACTTCTATGCTGTGCCTCGCTGACTGGAACTCTTTTTCTGTTTGAGCTGTATACCATATTGTAAAAAAACCCCCACAAAATAGCTGAGAGTGATGTTTTATAATTATAACATTTCAAATTAAACAGAATTTACCCGTATTCAGGTCTTAATTGTTTACTGTGCGTTAACGCTGCCCACTGTCATTTATACTTCCCTAAAGATTTCAGTGCTAATACTATTACCCATTTCTTCTGGACCATGGACCAAGGAACTGCACATCCCAGTTATGCAAAGAATTATGTGTTTAAATTTTCTTGTATCAGCAGCTATGCAGCTGACTTATTTTACAGCACTGAGTTGTACGACAGACAAGCAAATGACAAGGGAACAATGTACAAGAGACTCATATTCGGTTTAGTCCTCAAGCGTGAGATTATCCTACAGACATTACTGAAGAAAAATCGTTGTGTAATGAATGTCCTGAAACAAACTTGCTGTGTCTCTGTGTCCACTCACATATAATGTTATTATATAATCTCGTTAATAAGTACATGAAGCTTCCTTTTAAAATATTTACATTTTTAAAACAAATACTTCTGCTGCGGGACTTTTCTGGAAACTCATAGCTTCAATGACTAGAGAGGTTTTTGTTTCAAAGTGAATGCAGACATGGTCAGTTTATTAATTTCTCTGCCAAAACTGTTGTTTAACTTCTTTTGTGGTTTTGTAAACCAAATTTTACAGGAAGGCTGTGTTTTACTAAAGTAAAGAAAGCAAATTCTGGTTCTATCTCAGACTCTATTTCATGGTCATTGTAGCTGTTCTTGTCTACATTTGTCTCAGTGGACAGATCTATGATGTCAAGTAATAGGTGGGGGAAAATGTTGCAATAATCAAGACAGGAGCTGCTAATAAACTGGTTGAGAACCGTAGAAGATTATATGTGGAGATGATAAGGGGATAATAACACCCAGAGTACAGGCCCAATGATCAAGATGATTTTGATGATATAGGGGGAGAATACAAAAGCAGGAGAGGTAGGATAATTTTTCAGTTGTTTTAGTGAATACAGAAAGTCAGTGTCAAGGAAGAAAAAGAGGGGGCCATGGCCAAAAATCCTTCAAACACTAAAAACAGGAGAAAGATGAAATAGAGGATCTACTGACAGAAGAGAGCTATGCTGAGGGAACTAAAGCATGCATCGTAGTACAAGCAGTAGTATCAAAAGAAGCAGGAAGAAGAGTATGTATTGTCAAAATAAGTCAGATGATAAAAATGTTTAATATTATTCACTTAAAATTTTCCATATCTGTGTATGAGGGATTAAGAAATGGCTTTCTGAGATGTTACGGGGAGAAGAGTATAAAAGCCTGTGCAAGGCAGTGCAGGATGAAAGGAAACTCCCCTCCCCAAGCTCTGAAATAAAACGCTAGCAAAGTAAATACATTCAATAGCAAATACAGGTGTGCGGCTCTGTGCAAACTGCATTTTGCACTAGACAGTAAATTAATTCCCAACCAGCACAAGACCAGAGCTAATACAAAATAAACACAGCAGCATCCTTTTTTTTTTTTTTTCTTCAACTCTGAGCAAAGCACTAAAAATTCAGAGCAACGCTGGGTGGTAAACATCACTCCCTCTATAAATGACTGGCCCGTTGCTAATGGCAACAGCTCTGTTCCTAAAGTTAGCTGAGCTCTTATAGTGGCAAATTCGGTGTCCTCACGTAGCTTGCAGGATTTAGCTCATCAGTTTTGCCAACTCCTGCAGCCATACAACTGCATTTAAGCATAAACTTTTCCTTTCTCTTTGCATGATATTTATCAAAGAAAAATACAGTTAAAGCTAGAGCCTGATTTGTAGTATCCTGAATATGTAAATGGATTCAATATTTAGTCTTGCCATTATGTGATGCCATTTTATCCCAAATGAATGCTGTAGGACAGATCCTTTAATTTCAGATACAGGCGGATGGAAGTAATTCATCCAAATTATGGGTCATCACCAAAAAGGGACTTAGGACTAAACCATGTGTTGCTTAGGGTTTCAAACTGTGGCAAACAAGTGTTTGCTGGGATAATGTGGTGTGAGAGTCAAACATTGCATTAGTTTATGGTTACAGTTTTGCAAATAGATACACACGATATCCAATCTCTGGGGTAAATGAGATGATAAAAATAATCCCTTGTCCTGATTTGTGAGCCTTCCTTTTGGTTTCAGAGACCCTTTCATCAAAGTCTATGAGGAGAACAAAAGTATTTAAACAAGAACTTTTTACGGCGAATTAGGAATCGGTTTTGGAAATGTGTTAAGTTGTTTGGACTTTGGTTTTGAATTCCAAGAATTTAGAAAATGGTGAGTTATAAATGGGATGTCTAAATTGTTGTATTAAACAATGCTTAATATTTCCTTTAAAAATTTTGTTTCAAATTTCATTTTGATTTTTTTTTAAAAACAAAAAAATGCATTTCAAACAAGAATTTTTTCCTCATAATTACAAAATTGTAGAAACAATTCCTTTTCAGCCATGTGTTGGTGACAAAAAAGATGGGGAAAATGTCTAAGTATCAGTTCATAACCTTTACGTTATTGCACTTGGAACTTCATAAACTGAAGAGATAAAATACAAATTATTACTTTTCCTCTTTTATGGCTTTTCAAGGGAAGGCATAATTATCTAAAGACAACACTGCCTGTCCCACAATTATTACAGTCACAACCTGAAGCCCCAAAGAGAATCAGGAGCTGGTAGCATAATGCACTGTAAAAGCACAGTACATTAGGGTTATCTACTCAGAGCTGCATATCACCTAAACTGATTTCAGGAAAAAAATAAATCAATGAGCTTGATAACTCAAGGTTGGACCCGTCTATTCCATTCTGTGCAGTTTTATATCATAGTCATTGCAACAGTGTCTGGGACTCAGTTTCGTAATGATATTTAGGCACCCACTTCCAGTTGCTTTTTCTGAGTGTTAGACACATAGATGAGGGCTGGGAGGAAGGTGAAAAAGATGAGGACATACTTTTTTTCACTGATTTGCTGTTAACAAGGGATGAAGAGTTTTTATGCTGCTTTTCCATAGGCTGAGGTGTCAGCACCAAGAGCCGAAAGAGCTGATGAATCAGGTCATGGATGCTACCAAAAATATCTTTGAGCTTCACAAACTTTACGCCTCTTTTCTCTGAAACACACTGTGGTTGTTACTGCATGTGCAGCACACTTCCCTGCCAGGTAAATAGAAATCTGCTTCCTGTAATGCTTTACAAGCATTATTTGCTGCCATAAAACATAAATAAAAGCATAAAATATTGAGGAAGATATAATTTTATAGTACATTAAAAATAAAAAAAAAATTAACAAGCGTGACAGGTTAACAGTTTACAAGCATCAAAGGAGTAGGTGAATTATGGCATTATCGGCAGCAGAACAAGCTATCTCGCGATTAGCCCTGGAGTACTTCATTTTTCCAGACCATTTCTAATTAGAGTCTTGAAATGGGATCCTGTTAGCAAACCCCTAAATTACAGGCAGCAAAATGAGGATTCAATACAAGCATTTCTGGTGTAGTACATGACTGTGAGCCCAATACACTATGTTCTGCATACCAAGCATTTGAGCTTGTACATGTACAGAATGATTATATGGAAAACTGGGGGGGTGTGGAGGATTCAAAAAAGCAAAAGTGAAAGTAACAACTCCCCATGCAGGTGGCCTTTGTCGGTGCACTTGCTAATGGAGAAATCGCCATGTTGTGCAAAGGGCCAAGAATACCGAAAGGTATTTTGCAGAAAAAATGGTGAATTTCCACATCAGCGTACTTAAGAACTTAGGTGCTCAAGATCAAGAACTTGAGAAATCAGAGTCTAAAGCAGGAAAGGGAAAGGGAAAGGAAAAGGGAAAGGGAAAAGGGAAAGGGAAAAGGGAAAGGGAAAGGGGAAAGACTGTCTAACAGGGAAAAAAAGCCAAACACTTTCTTGCGTCTACAAGCATGCAGTAAAAGCCATGAAGCCTCACATTCATAAAATATGATATGGAACAATGTACCATTGCAAGCAAAAGGCAGTACATCTTGGACGAATCTTTCTTTTTACTGACATATCACATAGGGTGTAAAGACGTATATGTATGCATATGAGAAAAAAAACCCATGTCTTTAGATTATGTTAAAGTAAACATTACTACAGATTCATAATACCTATTTGTTATATATGACTGAACTATATGCTTTTTAAGTTTAAAATAAAAAAATCTAAAATTAATTAAAAAAATTATCTAAAATATAAAATGAACTAATTATAGAAATAATCTAAAATATAAAATGAACTAAGAGATCAAAGTAGGATTCTAGTTAGACTGTGGCCTAAGGTTTGCTTTTACCATTTTTATTCTCCAGCCAAAAGCATCCAAAGTGTTTGTGTTTCGCCTTGAAGTTAAACCAGTCTCTTGAGTTGTCACTGAGTGAACCCACCAGTAGAGGTAAAGGAATCGATTAGATACTTCCTGAAACTATATCCATTGCAGACAGTACATGTATAAATAAACAATCAGAGGCTCTGGTCCAGGGTAATTACTTTAGGAACCTAAAGTAGATATGGATGTGATTAAATATTAGTTTCTCAGTAGAGGACACGGGAGGGAAACCAGTCATCTGAAACCAGCGGCACAGGTTGCCTGTGCAGTTAGTGAAGTGAGGTAGGTGCTTCTATAGGTTTCCAGGGGGTTCTTTGCTTTACCTAATGACCTAATATCTTTACAGTCAATGAAATTACTGGTGCCTGTAAGAATATGTAGCATGAATAGTACTGGAAAGAAATGGTGACTTTCACTCTCAAGATAATTTTTTGGGAAGTTAGTGATATTTTCCTACTACGACAAAAATTAAGGAGGACAAGAAATTTTGGAGGAAAAAAAGGAAAAGGAAAATATGTTACTGAAAAGCTAGAATATATCAAATGGGGATGATATAACAGGTAGGGAGCTCATGAAGGGCAAGTCAAGGACTGTGTCTTTTGTCTTACACCATCCGAGAAACTAAATAATAGACTCTAAGAGCAACCAGAAACATGAGAATATAAAACAAGGGAAAAATTGAGGGGAAAGTTCCATGAAAATTTTGTTAACAAAGTGGTCATTTCAGTAATGGAACAGAGATGGGAAATGGCTCTTGGAGCAATTTGAGTTTGATATTTCAGACATCTGGCCTTGCTGGATCCAGGCAGAAGACAGAGGAAGGTTTCTACTTTAAGAGGGAACAGCCCGATAATAGCAGATTCTGCTGTTTGTCAGAATTGTTCTTATAGTGATAAGCTATATGCTCTGAAACTGCCAGAGGCAGAAACAAATTGCAACAGAGAGAAGCTTTTGATGCTTATTTCATAGGCAGAAATGATAAAATATATGAAAGGGTCAAATGTAAAAGGAGGTACCAGGACCAAGAGGAAGCAGCTTTTATTACCCTGGTCAGTCTAACTGAACATCGCAAATATGAAATGGTAAAAGGAGACCTAGTAAGGAGGAGGGTAATTGCTGGTATCGGAGACACTGATCTATTAGCACAATTTCAGTTACATCTAGATCTCACTCTGGTAGAAGCTCCAGCACAAAAAAATCAAAAAGTAGCAATATGACTCCTTTTTTTTAGTAGCAGAAAGGGAGATAATCTCAGACAATATTGATTGAATAAAGAATGAAGACACAGATAAGGAAACGGTTCTATTGAATTTACTACACTAAGAATTGAAAGGCCAAAAGATTTCAGTAGGGCACAGAGATGGAAAATCTGTGGAAGATGTAGTAAAGCAGAAACTACAGCTGACAAATGTGTTTAGCATAAGAAAGGGGATTTAGTTCACACCAGAAGGAGGAGCATTGTACAGCAACCTGCCAGTTTCACGGAATAATAAAAATGATCCAAGGAATTTTAGCTTTAGGTAGCAGTGAATCCTTATTTCTGTTATAACAGGAAAAAACAGCATGAACCTAAATGCTGAAATTCTTAACCAAAAATGGTCATTATAATTTCAGTAATAATAATTTATACTCAATCTAATAATGGATATTTGTAAAAGCAAATGAAAATATATACAGGAGTAGTTGCATGGGTTGCAACACAGGATATTTGTAGTCAGTATCCACATGAACTGGAGAAAAATACATTTCTTGGAAAAATATAATGCAAAGACTGATGCTTTCCTAGTAGGTGGCCAGCAAAACAAGGTCAGGGATGCATCAATAGCAAAAAGACAACTTACTGAAGAGATGTAGCCACATGACTTTATGGGAATAGAAGAGTTGCCAAGAGAATATAAAATCAAACGTGTGACATCAGCAATTCTAACAGCAGTCTCTGACCTCTGTATTTTCTTGCTCAAGAAGGTAAGAAAAGAGTACAAAAGAATGGAAGATATAAGAGGTATCAGATAGTATCATATATCAGGTATCAGATAAAAGTACTTAAGGACTCGTATGCAATGAAAGTCCCAAAGCTCAGCAGAAAATTAGCATACGTATGTGGAGAAAAAAACCAAGCTTCTTATATTAGCTTGTTTAACATAAGCCAAATATTCTCAATGTTATATAATTTGAAAGTCCTCTTGGCCTTTCTCCTCCCTGGCTTTTTCATGAAAGAATCTAAGCATTAACTGTATTCATCATTGTATGTGGAAGGTACTGTGTCAGCTGGCTCCCAGTCAGCATCACTCTAGCAACAGAAAATTTCTGAAAAAGAAATCTCAGATGGTGCCAGGGTTGCTTGGCATCCTTTACCATGCAGAAGATGTGTTGGTTTATGACAGAAATAAAACTGAGCATGATGAATTTTGAGATATTTTCAACAAGCTGGCCTTGCTCTGAATGAGGCTACTACCTGTGAAAAGGAGCAGATAAAATGTGTGCTGTTTAGTATTAAGAAATAGGAAGTTCTGGTGAAGCGTCACGTTTCTGCAGTTCCAGAAAAAGCCCAGCAAAGTTTGTGAATGGAGCAATGTTGCAGTGGTCAGAAAGACCAGATTTTGGAAAGCAAGTAACAAAGCCATTTCACATAATTTAAGAGTTATTGATACATCTACCTCCTTGGCACAGTATTCCGTGTTGTGCCTGTTGCCCAGAGGTAAAGACAAGGGTGCATAGTTGTTTGGTATCTCTCCCCATCAAAGAAAACCTGTCTGGAGACAAAAAAACACACCCTGTTGTATTCATATGAAAAAGTTACAGAGAAATTTAAAAAATTGGTATGTTCCAGTGTATGGGCTGCTCAGAAACCACGGGGACTTGCAAAAGGCCTACTCTTTACGTACTTGGCTGGTTTTATAACGCCAAAACAGAGCGTAGCATCTCTACCATTATTGGATTCATATTCAACAAATGACCTTTCCTTTTAGATTGAAAGACTGATCAGAAATGGTGCTTTCTTTTAATCTTTGATAGCAGCAAATATTCTTATGGAAAGTCTTCGTTAAGCAGAAACTCATGTAAAAGAACAGACTTTTGAGGAAGATACCCAAACAGATATATGTTAATATTGACCTGACAATAATGATACTCTGTCAATCAATAGCAATACAATTTATTATTTTTTTAATTTATTATTTATTCAATATAAATCAAATTTATTCATTGCTGCCAAAGAGGAAAGAGTCAAGGGGATGAAATTCCAACAGATCTATTGCCACAGTAGTAAACACAAGCTGACTGTCAGATATCTGACATTGGGATTATGGAATGAAAGTATTTTTAATCCTCTGAGACTTCAGAATAGCTGCTCTCCAAAATCCTGAAGAGAGGCAAGAATACAAACAAGGGCATAGCATGAGTACAGCAGTTTGTAGGGTTTGACTAGGACAGTTCAAACCTAAGTAACAGCTGTGAAGAATATAGCATGGGAAGGAAAATAAGCAAACAAGAATATCCAAACAACACCCCCCCCAGGAAGCAGTTGCTAATATCATTAATCTCTACAAAGCTACCTGACAGACCTTGGCAGCAGACAGCAACAGCTTTTTTTTTTTTTTTTTTTTTTAGAGAGGACACACATACATTATTGTAGCTGATTACTTCTCCGTGTATACTGACCTGGCTGTACTTTCACAGATGTCAGCTGCACATGTCATCCGAAAAGTAAAGCCAGTACTCGCAAGATGTGAAATTTCTAAGCTCTTCATAGAAGGCTGTGGGCCTTATATTAACACCTCTGATGCATGTCTTGTATTTGCTGAAAATGTTGATTTGTTTTTTCACAGTCATATCAGAAGTCATGCTGCCTCCTCAGCAAAGAGGAGGTAGAGTGGCGCAAACTTCAAAAAAAATGGTAAAAATCATAAGATGTGTGTGTACAGCAAATATGATGTATTAATCACTTGCGTCTGGATTCTCTCCAGTAGAACTGTTGATGGGCAGCATATTAAGAATGACTCTACCTGGACCGCTCATTAATCTTAAACCTCAGAAGCCCAACCAGAAGGAACTGCTAGAGCAAAATCCTAAGATTTAAACTTGGCAACCATAAAGATCCAGTGTACAAAAAAGGGAAAACTACTCCTAGAACAAAAGGATCTTTTTTTTGCCTTAAAAATCTTCTGGTGCTCTTTGTCAGCTCCTACTTGTGACGACTGCAAAGGTATTTCTTCAAAGGAATGAAGTGCTACATTAATATTTCTACTGCAGTAAAGAGAAAATAGGTAACTTATAATGGTGACATGAGGTAAAAGCAAAGAGGGATGTCCTCCTCCCAGTCCCTCTCCCAGTCTCAAGGAGCTGCACGTGAAAGCATCAGGAGAACTGATCCAACCTAATCCTAGTTCAGAATTCAATTCAAATTTCATTCTATGGACTGGATGAGAAGATATATCAGTGGAGACAGCTTTGAGTCATTTGAAAATGTTTCAAACTCTTGATTTGAAGAGACGGGACACATTTTAACATGGTGGAAAAAAAAAATTCTCAATTTACTTCATGGGTGTATCAGTTAATATTATCAGTGAGTTGTACCAGCCATTAATTCCTCTATAAATGAAATTGCTTAGGCTTTTTCTTTTAATGATGAGATATAAAATAACTGTTCAAAAAACCTGTCGTCTTCTGAAGTAAATAGAACAGGATGCATTTGAATTTAGAACAGTATACAAAATGTCAATCATTGAAATTAGAGATACGTTGCATTCAAAATTTTATGCATAAAAAGAAACAGTTCTGAAGCTGTGGATGATATAAAATCTTCCCCTGCGTAGTCATACAGTAAGATTTTTGTGATTTAAATATAGTGTTTCATCTTTGTCTCTATTTTGTTTAAGTATCATGTTCAGACTCATTCTTATGTATTCGAATGTTTGGTTCTGCACTGGTTTATTAATATCACTGTTCTGCTTCTTGGGAATTTCCTCACAAAAACAGATACAAAATATACCTGCTCTCTGAATATACTCATTTCTATTATTTTTTATATAAGAAATTTTATTTTATATCGTTTCCCTTAGCTTTCAGAGTCTGTAGGCGTAACTGTGTAACTTTGCACTGTTCCAGGGAATTGAAGTGTATTTCCTTTGTAAATTTTGTAGCTGCTGGTTTTGTCTCTTTGGGAACAAGAAAAGGCTAGAGATTTCTTCCAGAGAAGAAAGTTCTATTATAAATGTCTGACACACAGAGAGACTGATTCGCTAAACTACTTGCTTGTTTGTTAAAAAGATGTTTATCTCCTTATTTTTTACTTGCATTCCACTAGCATCTGCAAATCCCAGTCCTGAAACAAGAGCCAGCTATGTTTGGCAGCAGTGGGGAAGATCCTTTTTGCTGTCTTTTGGGGAACTGGTGTGAAGCATGATATTTAGTTATCATGCTCCATGACAATTTTGGCATTTGCCAACTAGCATTTTGCCAGCGAGTGCCCTCTCATGGCTTGTGTAATAGCCTGGCCCTAGCAGCAGTTACGCGTGAAGCCACTGTATGTAAGAAGCAAATTTAGCTATATACACCCATCCATCCTGTGTTACTTTCCCTGAAGGCCAAAGAATGGACCTTGGCTCCTGCTCTTCACTGCACAGACCCTACGAACCCGCAGTTCTTGGGCAACTGCATATTTCAGCTGGACGTAGAGCCAGCTTTATCCTCCACTGAGCTCTAATTGCAGCTCCCTACCTCAAATACACAAACTAACTGAGACTGCTACTGCAGGCCGTAAAGAAGGGTAAATTGGGCTAACGTGGCACAGGACAGAGGTGGGTGCCTCACACTCTAACACGGAGTATAGCTGATGCACTTCAAAGAAAAGCTGAGCTTGGGTGGCGTGGCTGTCCCCAGCCCACCAGAGATCACCTGTACACAGCTTGGCGCTTCACCTGTCCTTTGGTCAAATATTTGCTTTGTGCATAGTCACTGTATCATATTTACTTTTCATTATCTTCTGCTTTTATGTATTTCAAAGCTCTCAGCCGAGAGTTACTCTTTGCTTAGCTTGATTTTTTTACACCTAATGAGCACTTTCGCTATTTCTGTCTCCCTTTATAAAGCCAGGGGCTAAAGTGCTACTGCCCCTGAATTTTCAACAAGCTGACCGTCCTCCTGGTCTGAATGCATTATATTCCTGCTGCTATCAGTTCAGTGTACTCACAGTATCAGGTCTTGCAGTTTTTCTCTCTGAAGTAATGGTAGACTAAGTGAAACTGGATAGCTACTAGTCAAAACAAGTGCCAGAATTGCTGAAGACAAAATTCTCTAGCTTCCTAAAGCTCCTCTATTTTGCTATAATTCAGTTTCTCTGTTTTTCTGTTTGCATAAATATGTTCTTTATGCTTTCAACATTCGGTGTCTCATAGGCGGTGTTAGGGAGGAATGAGGGTGAGTTATTTTCCTAATATGGAAGGGGAAGGATTTTTTTTTTCTTGACCTTGTTAGTTTAAAAGATTTATAACCAGAAGACCAGATGAATAATTCCTCCGAACAATGTCCTGTAACTCTGGGAGAAAAGAAAAAATTCTCACTTAAATTAATTACATTTTGGATCGCAACATTTTTTTATTTTATTTTACCTGAAGCAATCCAATTGAAATTTAATTGGAGCATTGTTTAATTAAAAGTGGAGAAATGGAACAATTGCAGAAATTATTCCAATGTCAAAAAAATACAGAAATATATTTATTTTGTCGCAACAAAGCCAGTGAGAGGGAGTTTCCAAAAACATCCCCCTCCCATGCCTATTTCCTCTGTGCAACTAAATGGAATAATTCACAATCAGAATTTATTAATGTCTTTGAAACTGCATCTCGTTTTTCACCTCAGGTGTCTGTGTCAGAAACCAGTGCCAACAATAAGACATCAACAGCTGCACAATGTTATGAAACCTGATTTTCACATGCCTGCCCGTTAAATACAGGCTGCCACCTATATTGGTTGGCAGATATAAATGGGAACACTGTAATGGGTAAACTTTTGGGGACTCACCATTCCTTTGCATTTCCTATGCATTTCCTATGTCTATAAGAGGCAGTTTATGACACAGTTCTTGCATTTTCAAAGTGTGGTTAAACCTTATCCTCATAAACTTGGGTTCTCCTGGCAGGATCCACAGCTTTGGACCTTTGTTTTGTTTAGAACTTACTAGGCCTCTGCTGTTTTGCCATTGGAGCACATAATGGTTTTTAATGCAGTTATCCTCATCATACCCTCTAAAGCAGTATAATACTAATGGCCCCAATTTATGGTTTTAATCCATGGTGGGAGAGTATTTTTGTGTTCATCTTCCAGTGAAATATATCTAGGCACCACAGCTTGAACTTACTGCAAGTAAATGCTTTAGACATCTCCTATGGAAGCTGTGCAGATGTGGGTCACTCTTCAAAAAGACAACTACGGAAGGAGGGAACAGCATCAGATACAAATCCCTTTCTCTCAGGAAGACACACACCAAAACTAGAGGTGTTCTAGGTTTGAGTCCTCCCATTGGAGGTCATTTGAATTCTTCCGTCTTTCAAGTGCATTCGTTGGCAGAAGTGGAAGGAATAACCACTTTCCTTTCCGGTGAATTTGTTCCACTTTTTTAGGAAATAATTGAAAATTAATTTTAAAGAAAAAAACAAACACCTTCATATAAAATTAGTATTTTTTGCTGAAGGCATGTGTGGATTCGATAGAACACCTGAGTACAAGTCTCCACTACAGATAATTCTTAAGAACAAATGGAGCCATTGGATGTTTTAATGTTTCTGGCAAATATCTTTTAACTATTCTTTTTCCCCCCACCTACTTATTTACTTTGTTATGCTTTGCTGTCACCTTTGCATCTTCCACAGTGATTTGTCAAAAAGGCCTCATCTGCTCGTCCATGCAAAATACCGATTCTGTGTTTAACTTGTTGGGTGAATCACACAAGGCAAAAGTCTTTGTTCCCCTTGCGTGAAAACTGACCTTATGCTAAGCTCATGATTCCTGCTGAACAGCCCTCAGAGGACAGATGAACAGCCCACAGAGGACAGATTCCTGAGGGACATAAAATCCTGAGAAGGGGAAAAAGAGGTTGATGTTGCTATATTGTATACAGAAGAAACTAATTAGAAAACAAAAAGCTGTGAAGAGATACTGAGAGGGGAGATTAGCATAGAAGTGATGGAGGAAGAACTTTGACTTGGAAAGAAGTAAGGCAATTGGGGAATAATTTGAATCCTATATACAAAACAATGAAATTAAGGATGCTTATCCTTCTGGTGAGGAGAGGATCCAAGGGTTATCTGGCGTAAGAGGACATCTCAATATTCTTCTTCCAAGAGAAAAATAAAATTTTACAAAAAAGAAAGTCTTAGTGGCATATGCTACAGAGATTTGTTGCCTCTTTTACGTTTGCCATCGATGGATGCTTTTGATGTTTTTGGAAGCCAGAGGATGTCTCATCATCAGATGCTGAGATTATTTTGTACCTAAAATAATAGGTATGAAAATAGCACCTGATACAGTACAGACATCTTTTTCACTCCTACTCTCCAAAAGGACAGGGAAGAAGCAATATCATGGCTCCAGCCATAACGTGACTGCTCCCAAAAGCTCAAACACATTCAGCCTGCACTGCAGAGCTACTCAGCTCCATCAGTGTGACTCAGATTTTAAATTATAAGGGCTGCAATTTGCACTTGCAATGTTCAAGTGGGCATTTTAAAGTCAAACCAAGCTTGTAAAATGTTCAAATTTGTATATTTAGAGCTGTCTTGTATCATGTACTTTCTGTTATCTTCTCAGCTCCATCAGTGTGACTCAGATTTTAAATTATAAGGGCTGCAATTTGCACTTGCAATGTTCAAGTGGGCATTTTAAAGTCAAACCAAGCTTGTAAAATGTTCAAATTTGTATATTTAGAGCTGTCTTGTATCATGTACTTTCTGTTATCTTCAATTAAACTAATAAAATCTTGATATAAGGAAAGAGGTTGGCTATAAAACTGGATAAATTCTTTGAGTTCTTTTTTCTTTTCAGATTATTTATTAGTGATAACAACTAATGTACTGCTTAAGGGTAATAAATCTTATTAAACACACTTTCAATTATCTCCTAAATTAATACAAGAGTGCAGTTCCAGTGCTAAAGACCCACGGAATAAGACTGGCAGAAGAACTAATATTTGCTTCTTATGAAAGGCTCCTTATTGCCTCCAGCTAAATGATGTATATCCAATCAAGTTCTTGTCCCTAATAGAGATGTAACATATGTAAGAAGATTAAAACATTATGTACTACTTACAGAAGACGTCTATAGATTTTATTCAGAGAGTATGCCGACTTCTTGCAAAGACTATATGGTAACTCATTCATTGTTTGTGGCTATTTCTCAGCACGTTTAGCAGATGTTCTCGGTAAACTCAACAATTACCTAGCCCATGATATAGCTCAGTGTAATCATGCTACCTCAGTATGAGCGAAGGGATTTTGTCTTTACAGTGGTACAATTACTCTCTTAAGATGCAAGTTTATTTTGGAGGTGAAAGTCAGCTTTCTAAAATGTAAGGAGCGTGCACACGTAGCTGCTTCAAGAAAACACGACTTTATATACTCCCCAGCTTCTCCAGCCTGTTTAGCATGGTACCTGGCTAATTGTCATCTCTTCATACCTTAACTTCTCTTCTCCTGCCCCTGCTCTCATGAGCTTGGCTTTGGCTCTAGGGAGATATTAGATGTGACTATAATAAGAGAATACTCGATGGGAATGGTTATTTGCATTCCCTTTAGCCTGGATATCCTATTAATATTCTGTCTTTCAAACACAATGCCAAGTTTGAATTAAAATGCATCTCTATGGCTCCTGTGCACTATCGGAGATGAGCTACCACAAAAAAGTCAGTCTTATTTCAGCTCCTGAACATGAGAGAGAGATTTAAGGAAGGATTAAGACAGTAAGACAGCTTCATCGGGG
>NW_008794456.1:4979891-4981193 GCF_000699145.1 Aptenodytes forsteri | reverse complement strand
TGGTCAAGTGGGCATTTTAAAGTCAAACCAAGCTTGTAAAATGTTCAAATTTGTATATTTAGAGCTGTCTTGTATCATGTACTTTCTGTTATCTTCAATTAAACTAATAAAATCTTGATATAAGGAAAGAGGTTGGCTATAAAACTGGATAAATTCTTTGAGTTCTTTTTTCTTTTCAGATTATTTATTAGTGATAACAACTAATGTACTGCTTAAGGGTAATAAATCTTATTAAACACACTTTCAATTATCTCCTAAATTAATACAAGAGTGCAGTTCCAGTGCTAAAGACCCACGGAATAAGACTGGCAGAAGAACTAATATTTGCTTCTTATGAAAGGCTCCTTATTGCCTCCAGCTAAATGATGTATATCCAATCAAGTTCTTGTCCCTAATAGAGATGTAACATATGTAAGAAGATTAAAACATTATGTACTACTTACAGAAGACGTCTATAGATTTTATTCAGAGAGTATGCCGACTTCTTGCAAAGACTATATGGTAACTCATTCATTGTTTGTGTCTTTTTCTCAGCACGTTTAGCAGATGTTCTCGGTAAACTCAACAATTACCTAGCCCATGATATAGCTCAGTGTAATCATGCTACCTCAGTATGAGCGAAGGGATTTTGTCTTTACAGTGGTACAATTACTCTCTTAAGATGCAAGTTTATTTTGGAGGTGAAAGTCAGCTTTCTAAAATGTAAGGAGCGTGCACACGTAGCTGCTTCAAGAAAACACGACTTTATATACTCCCCAGCTTCTCCAGCCTGTTTAGCATGGTACCTGGCTAATTGTCATCTCTTCATACCTTAACTTCTCTTCTCCTGCCCCTGCTCTCATGAGCTTGGCTTTGGCTCTAGGGAGATATTAGATGTGACTATAATAAGAGAATACTCGATGGGAATGGTTATTTGCATTCCCTTTAGCCTGGATATCCTATTAATATTCTGTCTTTCAAACACAATGCCAAGTTTGAATTAAAATGCATCTCTATGGCTCCTGTGCACTATCGGAGATGAGCTACCACAAAAAGTCAGTCTTATTTCAGCTCCTGAACATGAGAGAGAGATTTAAGGAAGGATTAAGTCCTATTAATATTCTGTCTTTCAAACACAATGCCAAGTTTGAATTAAAATGCATCTCTATGGCTCCTGTGCACTATCGGAGATGAGCTACCACAAAAAGTCAGTCTTATTTCAGCTCCTGAACATGAGAGAGAGATTTAAGGAAGGATTAAGACAGTAAGACAGCTTCATCGGGGGCCCAACTTAAATGCCTCTATGCAAACGCACGTGGCACG
>NW_008794456.1:4964822-4977328 GCF_000699145.1 Aptenodytes forsteri | reverse complement strand
CCCTTCCAACCCAAACTATTCTATGATTCTATGATTATTAGGAAAGAACACTAAGGAAAAAGCCTGGAATAGAATGAGAAGAATAGTTGTCAGTTTTTATAGTCAGGAAAGTCTTCCTTTCCATAATTCTGGAGTCAATCATTTCCTTCATCTTCCACCACATGTAGCTGACATGTTTGACCACCGGAAGCAATGAATTTTTTTAGCCAGCATCTCAGCAGCTTGGAGGTTTGCCATTACTCCTCTGACCAGTGTCAGGATAAGCCTGCTGCCCATGCATGCTGCTTGGTCTCCTCTGACACTAAAAATAATTTTCAGGAAATTCAAATTCAATTCAAAATTGTTGAACACAAACAAAGCTAACAAAATCTACATCAGCTGCAAAAAGATCCTAGAATTTTCTTTTCTTCAGAGACCAGAATGGTCCAAAAACTTTGGCATAATATGAAATTTTTATACCACCTTCAAAAATAAACTAGTATCTTAGCTATAAAATGCACGTGTTAGCAATTACTGAACCCGTTTCAGTATTGGAATCATTTGTTTATTTCTAATTAACTCCCTGGAAAATGAATTGACTACATCTTCAAAGAGAAAGTTGTTTTGTTTTGTTTTGTTTTTGTTTAGCTGCTTTGTATAGAGTTAAAGCTAAATATTGAATTTGACAGTTACTTCATTTTCAAATTCATGTTCTTGACCTTTTGTCTAATTCCTATTCTTCTTTAATGATTTAAATATTTCAGCTCTGGGCTATTACCAACATTCTTTGGAAATAGATTTAGTTTTTGGAACAATAACAACATTTTCTTTCTTTAAAATTTTCTTTAAACATTCTTTCATGTTTTCACCTTCTTGTTTTCAGTTGATCTGTCATATTCAAACCTGTCTGTCTTCTGAGCATCACTGTCATCAGCAGCCAATGTATCGGTCTGTTGTTTTCTTTCCCCATCATAATTAGCGCACAGAGAAATATGTATGCATCTTGAGCTGTATAGCACTACATATTTAGAACACGCTATTTAGAAATACATAGGCAAAGCAACTGGTAATCAGGTCTGTCCTATATTCCTTCCCTGAAAACACCTGGTCTCATTTTGTTTGATATATTTTGCACCAAATTAACAAGACTGTGAGCACTTACTGTAACTACTTTCCAAGCTGTCATATCTGGTTAGACACAACTATACCCCTCAGTTTTCATGGATTCTTGGTATTCTTGACTGCCTGCCATATAAAATTTTGTCACACAGCTACCTACTGTTAAAGACTGTTGCAGAAGCACAGTGACTAAGGCTAGAGAAGATCATTAGATCATCTAGAATGGCCTTATCTATAATAGAGAACAGAGCCATACCCAGCGATTTGACTGCAGGAGTCAGCTCTTCAGAGCTCTCGTCTCAGGTGAAAACACCTGCAGAACCTGAACTTGTAAACAAGCAAACAAGGACTCACTCAGTGATTTGCAGAGGTGATGGGAATCAGTAGTTTCAGCTGATTTCCAGCAGGAGTTGTCCATGTTCTGCTGTTCTGAAAATCAGGTTTTATTTAATAGAATTACTCTCATGCAGAAGATGACTTCCATGCACAAAGAAATCGTGAAAGGTCTGTGAAAAGTGATAGATAGATTTTATAAAAAGTTTTTTCTGTATAAAGCAAGATAGCATCTATCCACACAAAAAGTGCTAAATGAATTTGATGTCAGCATCATTAGGTTATAAGAAGTATCCTTGCACTAATAGGTACATTGATAATTTTGTTTTATAGTAGTGTTATCATGCAGTTGGAATAATACTAATTTAGTAAAAGTATCCCTTAAGTAATACAATACATATTAGAAAAGAAAAAGATGTCCCAGATAAAAATGTGTAAAAATGTACCATAGGATTCCCCCCTTATTAATGGTACAAAGGCTGTGACGTCTCATAATGATTTTATCAATAATATATCAATTAATAATTAAAGCTCCATTAATTATAAACTGGAGACTCAATTAGGTCTTTCTGCAGAGTATAATGACACCTTGGCAATGAGAGGAATGCTAGATAAGAATAATGCATGATCAAATTGTTGAAATTGTGAAAGTGGATTAGAACAAGAAAACAAGACGCAGCATAATTGCAAGGGACTCATCTTGCAAACCGTCACCTAGCCTTTGTGCCTTGAGATGCAAATAGTAAGAATAGTAGATGTGGTTTTAGTTCTTCCTCGGTAAGGAGGTTTCTGATAAAAAAACACTTGACACTTTTTTTTTCTATGTCATACTTTTTAATTCCCTTGCTACTGTGGACCCAATATTTACAATATGCTCTTATTGCAAATTTGCATATGAAATGCCAGGTGATGACTGGGAGGTTTTTAGTGCAGACAATCAAACAAATTTATTTTGATTAAATAGTAGAAGGGTTATCTTTAAATATCAAGTTTGGGAATATAACATGATTACCAATAGATAGCAGTAAAAAAGCAGGTAGGTAGGTAGATAGATAGATAGATTGATTTCTTACCAGGGATAGCATCCCACATACCATATTATCAAGTTGTTTACCTTTGTCTAATTCATCAGAGGCAATGTTGCACTGCATGAACCACTGTTAACTTCCACTACGGCAATTCATAGACTCCTCTGGCAAACATGACTAATTTTATGGATGTTTACTAATCAGAGTTTGGAGAGCGGGTAAGATTATGCAGAGGAAAACTGAGTGTTATCTTTCAATGTAAGTTTTATATAGCAGTTATTTACACTTGTGGATCTTAAGTGGGATTGCAATGAGACACAAAGATACTTCTGAGTCCAGATGTCTCATCTGACTGAAATAGGTAATGCCATGCAAGTTTCTGTATTCAAGGAGTGAGTTGCTGTCTGGAGGATCAGGTGCCCTTTTATAGCTTGATCAACTGGAGTAGTGCTCAGTGGTCAGCAACAAGGGTTGAACTTGTGTCAGGACACGTACATTGGCTGAACATATTTTCCACTGGTAGATCAGCTAGTCACTTGTGATAATATTTATGATGAATTATTACTATACTAGCTCTGCACACAGCATATTTCTCGCTCTTTCTGGACTGTGGAGGTAGCCTCAACCATTAGCTGAGACTAGATGCCTAATGCTAATGTTGATGGCTAAAGAGATGAAACCCTCATGGGGCACCACTGGTTGAGGAGGTTTTCACTTTTTCTTTGCTGTGGCTCACACTGGACTTAGGCAAAAGAAGGCCTGCAGTTCAGTGAATAGTTTTCAAAATCCTAGCCTTTCTTAGAAATGGGAGGATAACAGTATTTGCCAAACTCATAGGAATGCTTTGAGCATAGAATCATAGAATAGAATCATAGAATCATTGAGGTTGGAAAAGACCTCTAAGATCATCGAGTCCAACCGTCAACCCAACACCACCATGCCCACTAAACCATGTCCCTAAGCGCCTCATCTACACGTCTTTTAAATACCTCCAGGGATGGGGACTCCACCACTTCCCTGGGCAGCCTCTTCCAATGTTTCACCACTCTTGCAGTAAAGAAATTTTTCCTTACATCCAATCTAAACCTCCCCTGGCACAACTTGAGGCCATTTCCTCTCGTCCTATCACTTGTTACTTTGGAGAAAAGACCAACACCCACCTCGCTACAACCTCCTTTCAGGGAGTTGTAGAGAGCGATGAGGTCTCCCCTCAGCCTCCTTTTCTCCAGGCTAAACAGTCCCAGTTCCCTCAGCCGCTCCTCATCAGACTTGTTCTCCAGACCCCTCACCAGCCTCGTTGCCCTTCTAAAGGCAAGTTCTGCATCTTGCAGAAGACTTTGAACACAGAATATAAGACTGTATTATATGCTAGGGCTCCACTGCCTCTGTATTTACAAGAGATAACAGCACTGTACATATACAGTGCCCTACAGGTTTTTCTTCCTTTATGAATTTAGGCAGTTTTTCAAACAAAGCATGTATTATATATGCAGCAAGGGAAATGTCTGCTTCAGAGAAGCTGATGTCTCAAAGGTAAACATGTATAAATGTTTATACATTTTTTAACACATATTATTTACCCAGAAGAGCACAACAGCTGCTTCAGAGTTGTTCTGGTCTCAGTGGTAAATAGGTATTTTGGCAGTTGCTTGAAACAGAAATGACTCTCTGGTTCCATTCCATTCTAGCCTCTCCACTTGTTATTCTAATGATTATTCCAAAGGAATCAGGTGTCAGAGTAGATTGATTTCACTTCACATGAGGATTCTCACAGATTAGACTGGTACCTCTGTGAAAAGCTCTGAGTAGGGAGCATCTTTTATTTTTCATTTGCTGAGTCATAATTTAGTCTCTGCTCCTCCCTTGACCTTGTGATTTGCATGGCCTTCAAATAGAGATGTATTCTTTCCTATTCAGTATCACCTGGGAGTATGTGTACACTTTAATGTGTGTAGGTGTTTACCAACTAGTCTCATCCCAACTAGCAGTAGCAATCCAATTGCAATGGAATGGTACTGTCTAGATCTGATTACTTGCCCTAGTCACTATCCAGAACACCAGATGAGCTTGAAGGAAACCTCATTGCTGCTGTCAACACCGAGAGAGCAAGCAAATGCTCTCACACATGCTGCAATGACGTTGCTGATGGCTGGATAGACAAAAATTGGCTAGACACATTGAAGACATAACTAGATACTTCTGCAGCCTGCAAGAAAGCAGGAAGTTGCCCCCTCCAACCTGCCTCTCCCAGCACTGGGATCCACGGCTCTAGCAATCTCCCCAGTGGGTAGTTCACAGGTTTATTTTCGCATTCAGGCCTACAGCCAATCACTAATTAAGCCCCAAGTGCACACATCATGTGCATCACTAATGCTTCTGTGTGTTATATTCTGTAATTCTCCTGGCTATGCAAATTTGTTATAATACCAACTCACTCTTTTGACTAAAATCCTCTGAAGTACTAGAGATGGTTGTTAGCTATGATTAGTCCTGTTGTGATGTATGCCCTGAAGTTTATCACCCAGATCTAATTTTTCTGGTCTGTGAGAGCTGTTCCAGTTGTTTCCCCACATCCTTGTGGCTCTAAATGAAGCATCTGAACTAGTGGGAAGGAATAGATCGCACTGCCTCTGTTGCCCTATGTGTTTATCTGTGCCAAATAAATACAATTATTTATTTTTTTTTTAATAGAAGAGTGGTTATCTGACAGTTTGCTCCACTTCACAGACCACCACATCAGTGCAAACTCATTTTCACTGATTATAAGTTAATTCTCCTGGCTATGCAAATTTGTTATAATACCAACTCACTCTTTTGACTAAAATCCTCTGAAGTACTAGAGATGGTTGTTAGCTATGATTAGTCCTGTTGTGATGTATGCCCTGAAGTTTATCACCCAGATCTAATTTTTCTGGTCTGTGAGAGCTGTTCCAGTTGTTTCCCCACATCCTTGTGGCTCTAAATGAAGCATCTGAACTAGTGGGAAGGAATAGATCGCACTGCCTCTGTTGCCCTATGTGTTTATCTGTGCCAAATAAATACAATTATTTATTTTTTTTTTTAATAGAAGAGTGGTTATCTGACAGTTTGCTCCACTTCACAGACCACCACATCAGTGCAAACTCATTTTCACTGTGATTATAAGTTCAGCTATTGAACAATTAAATGCAGCAGCACATACATGGGGATGTGTTCTCTTAGACTATGTTAAGGGTGTGATATACTCCAATAGATGGATTCACACAGAGCTGAGGGCTCTTATGTGTTAAGCTGCCACAGAAGATTCTCCAGAGCTCATCTGGAGAGCTCATCTCTGAGAAGAAACATGATTCATTAAATCAAACACCAGAGTAAATGTTATGAGATGATCTATTACAGTAAAGTTGCTTTCTTACATATCAGGACATACAGGAAACAGAAATGTCACTGAATTTATAAAAAATGCATTTTATTGCTATTTATTCATGAGCTATCTTAACGTTCAATGCTTTACTTACAGATTTGAATTCTGTTAGAATTTTTTTTGAGTATCATACTGGTTATGGCAAATAATTCATGCAAAAACATTCATAACGTTAAAAGATTAGATGGCTCACAGAGTTGGTGATGGGAAGAAGTAATCATTGTAAAATCACAGATCGAACAGGAAGTCATTAAGGATATACTTAAGCCAACTACAGTTTCAGTATATAGTTTAAGTTAGTTTTGTAGACTTTCTCTGCAGTCAATAAAGAGCACTAGTCACCTCCAGAAAGTAATTCATCTCACCCATCACAGATTTTGAGAATGGATGAATTTTGTCCCAGGAGGTGAATGCCACCCTGAAATCAGTTCGCCTATCTTACGGTTATTCAGTAGTCAACTGATATGAATTTAGTGTTTTCAGTGTGAGTTCATGCAGTATTCTGTATTCACAAACCAACATAACATTTGCTGACAGCCTTAGATTAGATGAAAAGACAGGGCAAAGTGAACAAATGAAATATTTCACTGCTGCTAGAAGATATAGATCAGGAGAGATTAGTTCTTCGTGCTCTTAAAAGAAAGCTGTAGTCCTGTATGCAGTTCTTGACAGGGTAGCGTAAGTAGTTTAATCAATGTTCATGTTAGCTAGAGAGATGAATTTATTAGTGTTGTAATTTCCCCTGCACCAGCATCACATTTACCCACAAAACAATATTTGAAGGACTTTATTTAACAGAGCAGTTAGTGGAAGTTGGCAAACAAGGGCAGTGCTCATCAAATGTAAAAGTGCATGTG
Organism: Aptenodytes forsteri; assembly: GCF_000699145.1. Lineage (NCBI taxonomy): Eukaryota > Metazoa > Chordata > Aves > Sphenisciformes > Spheniscidae > Aptenodytes > Aptenodytes forsteri. The sequence goes on along the minus strand of NW_008794456.1, from coordinate 4,970,609 downwards.
GGTACCTAATGACTGAACAACATTTCAGAGGAGAATGTGCACTTTATAAATACTGTATGTATCTGGATTCAAGTGATAAAAATCCATATAGGAGGTGATTTTTAGGCAGGAGGTGAATGAGGTGAGGATGTTTAGGTGGGAGATGCCGTAAAGTATCTGCATCGTATCATCAGCATCAGTCATATAGAGATGTAGTCTAGCCTGCTTATGAGCATTTTTAATTGAGATTTTATTGCCTTTACTGTCTTATCTTATCTTTAAATGTCTTCAGAAACTTTCTGATATGTTCAGATGTTTTAAATTGGAGTTCTCTTGATGCTCTCTGTGTATCTTAGTTTCTTATGAAACCCTAAAAATTATTTCCATCCACATTCAAAAGAAAACTCCAGCTATTGCAGTCTGTCTACTCAAACTTGCCACACTTGTGTCCTGCAAGTCTCCTATCTCGATATATTTCTGTTCTTGTCTACATCAAATATTTATGCTTCCTATGGCTATGAGGGGATCACAACTTCCTTACCAAATCACAATCTTTTTTACAATTTTCTTTTTGTATATCAGATCAGCAAAATGGCTGGACCTAGTGCAGCGTATTAGCTTATGTGTCTTCAGTGATTAATTTTCAGCTATGATTCTTTTCTTCCATGTCTGTACAGCTGGGATTACCAAGTGTTTTCCTAGGCAGACACTGGGTAGGACCAGTACTCTGTTTTCAGGAGCAGGCACCATTAGGTACATGCAGTCTCTTGCACTTAAAAACCTTTTCACTTTACCTGACTCCATTATGTTACAGATAACTGATCCTTTTTCCTAACTTCTGGTCAGCTACCTTGTACCAGTCTTATTTATCAGCCTTTCCATGAATTCATTAATCCTAAAGCTCCCTCAAAATAACTAATCTCTTCTGAATTCCTTTCTAATGATCTGGGATCATGATTACTGAAAGATTTACTATGGACCTCTGACTTTTGAGTTCTTCATCCCTTTCCACACAGCTCAGCTCTTTTTCTCATGTGTCACCCATTTCAGCCCATTCTGACTCCAAGTCCCATCTTCTTTGGACCTTCTGGCATGGAATTAAAAATGTTTTCATTCTTTAAATATTCCATTACCTCATTTTTCCATAAAAGATAGAAAGGAATCAAACCTTTCCTCTTTTAGAAAATTTCAAAGGAAAAAATTGCTAGTCTGTAGCTCAAGTCTAATATCTGATTGCTGGTCATTGCAAATTAAATTGAAGACGTGGGCAAATCTCCCAATAGTGGAAGAGAAAGATGGGGTATGGATCTCTCTAGACTTTATCTTAATTCATCCCATTCATTTAATACTTAGTACTTGAATCTGGCTTTTATCCTCATAGTCTTTTATAAACGTTCATCACACAACTTCCCTGAAATATCACTAGACTATTTCTGTTTTACAGGAAAGGATTCATCATAGAAGTTAAAGGAATAGTTCAAGACAAGATCAAGACGAAAAAATCAGGTTGACCAAGATTTCCAATCTCTCTCGGTATCTAGCTATTTCTGTTCTTGCTTTGTGGCCAGGACAGGCACTCCTTTGTATCCTATCATGCATCCGGTAGCTGCGTTGGAAGAAAATTTAAATCTAAGCACAGCTACTGTTTCATAGTGGCTACTGCTACTCATGTCATCGAAGAGTTGCTTTTGAACCTTTTCCTGACACAATCTTCATTTCATTACTTCTGTCATTGTGCACAAAGGTCTTCCTCTGCATGCTAAGAACCTGAGCAATGATTGAGGCTGAGTAGATCAAGGCCATGGCTACTGACTGTGTTGACACATGATCACCTCACAGAGGAGTCAGATCTATCAAAAGGTATCATCCTACTCAGAAATCTGGCCTTTCTCATGCTCTTACTGCACCTTCGCTTTTTCCTCCAGACTGAGTGAGTGAAAGAAGCGATGGATCTAAATGGAAGAGAAGGCACTTCATATGCTGAGGGGTAGCAAGCAAGGAATTGCTTATGGATTGAAGAGATTATGTCAACTTCTGTATGATAGACTTCTGTTATTTGCAACAGCTTGACATGACATGCCATGGCACTAGATTTCAGTTTTAGAACAATAATTCTTTAAAGCTGGAGAAGACTATTTTGATCCTCACTATTAACCTTCTCTAGGATATTGATCTTCCTCTGCTCTGCTTCAACGACATGCTGTCAAATGTCTGGCTTCCATTTTATGTGTGTAAGTTGCTTGACTTTCTTAAGCCTGGCCTTTGTTGGAGTATCCTGCTTGACTCAGTGTTGTCTATGATAAATGCAGCTAAACCGCAACAGTATGTAAGACATCACAGTGGGATCTCCAGTACTATTTTATGTGTTGAGAAGAATCAGTAAGTTTTGAGTTTAAGACTTGCTTTTGCTCACATGTGTCCCTGAACAAATAAGTTCACCTTTGGGGAAGAATCCTTCAAAGTTACCGAGCTAGCGGTACAGTTAGGGCTTTTGTAGGAGTTAGGCATGGCTGTGAGCAAAAATACCAGGTTCATTTCCTTTCCTTTGTTTCCTTGGTATGGTTTTCTCATTGGTTGTTTGGGCCTTAAACTTTCATTCCTTCTCTTATCATACACTCTTCTTTGGTCTTTCCAAACATACAGGACCCTGCCTAGGGGCCTAGAAAAGGACAGTTGGAAATGAGTGTCAAAAATGCTGATTCTTTTTGATTCCTACCTCCCCTCAGCCCACACACCTCCCTAGTTACTTCTTTGGAAAGAACCAGTCAGAAAATACGGTCAGTTTATGGTCTCTTTAAGACCTTGTACAACTTACTTTTTTCATTCAGTCTTTTATATCTAGCAAGTCTCTTTTTTAAGGAACATGCTGTTGCTACGCAACCGTGAGTGAACCATATAGAGAAAGAGAGCAGAGAAAGATGAAGGCGAGAGGGAGGTAAAAATGAAAGATGTTTTTGGAAAAAAAGAGGGAAGTCAGACTCTGATTTGAAAATCAAAGATAGGAAAAGCTTTTTCTCTTTCTTTAGCCGTGTGAAGGCAAGAGGCAGAAATGGAGGAAATCTCCCTTGCCCTCCACTCCTTTTCTTCACCTTGTCCAATCACCTCCAGCCTGTAGTGCATGGCCAGATGACTGAACAATTTGAGAAATAGTTTATGTGGTTGAGGAGTCTGACTGGGATTCAGGAGGTCTGTCAGGTATTCCCTGCTGACCAATTGTTTTTCTGGGTCACCTAAGGCAAACTGTTTAATCTTCTGTCGAAAATTCATTACCCTAAAATAGGGATAATGCCTCTGATTTCTGCCTTGTCAGTTTAGACTACAAAAGCTTCTTAATAAGCACCGACTCAACTTCCTAGTGAGGTTTCAGGGTCTCTTTGCTGTAGTGATAGCATAGAAAATAGTGGTAAAGGATCATCATGCCTCACTCACCTTCCCACTCTGATGGTGCAAAGCATCTTACAGCTCTTGATGTTGAGCTATGGCACATTCCCATTCTATCTCATCCCCCACACTTTAGGGCTGTGCTTCAAATGCAGGAGGACCTAACTTCACCCCATCTAACTCCAGGCCTTTACAAGGAGGTATTTATGTTCCTTGGAAACCCAGGCCCCTTCTGTACTCAGTGGATAAACCTCTAGATCTAATTCACACTTTAGAAATGCCCATTTTGCTTTTTTTTTAACATCTTCTAGCAAAAGTCTAGGGTAAATAAGTGCCAAACATGGGTGCCTGAGTTAATTCTCTAAAGTTGAATAAGATATATTCATGCCAATGTGGTTTTCATCTCCTTTTTGTATGTATTTTACTGTGTGGTGTTTTCACACAGTGGAAATCTTCCCTTCCCTCCTGAAAGGCAATTTCCAAACAGAGTAAGAAAAGCAGCAGAAGGTAGAACTGAGCCCTGCGAGAGAACTGGCAGGATGATGCTGCCTCATTTAGAATTAATTTGTTTGTGCAGTCTTGTTAAAGTAAAAGTGGCATTTTACTTGCTCTGATGAAGACAGAATTAATTTTGTTATGATTAGCATTTCTGCTTCTTAGAGATATTCACTGGTGTTCAGCTTTTTTGCCTGTGATAGAGGATCACTTAAAAACATAATTAAGAGTAAAAGCCCCACTGTCTGTACTGACATGACAGTGCTTCCAAATACTGAATTCTTATCTACCGCTTTGAAGTTTTTCAGGGTTTTGTTTTAATAATTGGTGTGGCCTATGTGCTAGTCACTGTCCTTTCAAAATGAGGAGCAGTCGTCATTGGCCATGAAATAAACTATGGATAGTATTGGTGAAGATTTCTCCTCACTGTACCTTGCAGTGTATCTTCATGGGGCAAGTCAAGTCTCTCTTGTGTACCTTCAATATCCTTTGTCTATCATCTTAACTATTCAGATAACAAAATCTTTGGTGGAAGAGCTCAGCCCTTAGGCAAAGGATTTAATAGTGGAGCATCTAAGGCATCTTAGAACAGGAGTTTAAGATTTGTTTTACATTATCCATCTCTAAGTGGGTCCTAGTTAAGATGCTGGTTAACCTTAATCTTGCTAGCTCAGTGAAACAGTTCTGGACAGATCTTTAGTTAAACTGATCTTCCCTGTGTGTTTTCACATCCTCTATGATAATGGAGGAATTTCACTTCCTCTATCATAACCACTGCTGAGCAGCTAGAATCAGTGACAGCTGTGGACCTGTTACAGTGGCCCACTCAGCTAAGCCAATGAACTAGCGAAACCCTGTAACTTTCAGCCACTACTGATGTAGATGAACTTTGTTCTACTAAAGCTTAAGAAAATGCTCTGTACCCCCTCAACATTGCCAGGAGCCAGAATTGAATTGGCAATGTAGTATTTGCACATGTACACTGACTGTTTTCTAAAACTGTTGATGCTTTCCTTTTGTTTTGTTTGTTCGTTTACTTTAGTAATACCAGCAATGAACTTCTCTTAATCTTAGCTGTTCCTACAGTTTTTCACTATAACCTTTCCTGCACCCATGACTGTAGTCCTCAGGCCTTGAACCAGGGCTTTTGGGTCTGTCCAGTGCAATGAGTCAGTAGCATAGAAGTGCTTCTTCATGCTGAGTTCTGATACTGATTCCAAAGCAGTCATGTTTGTTGAGTACTATACGTGCCTGAATGCCTGGTGGATCCGGAGTTTGATCTGATTGAACATACCTTCCTTCTGACCTTCTAATGGCCAGCGTGAAACAAACAGGAAGGTTCCTCAGTTTAACTTGTAAGGAGATATAATTACTTTTAGAGTAGTAAATAATTTGGCATCTAGAAAGCCTGATTCTTTTAGGTCATTAGCAGAGGTGGAGCATCAGCAATAAACAGGTCATTTTAATGCAAGCTTCAGGTAGCTGACATTAAATTTTGTGTTAACTTTCAATGATAATTAAGTGTGGTCAACAGCCTTTGACTAAGCAGTGTGAATCTGGAGAATGTAGAACCATGATCTCCAGTTTACGTACTGTATTTTCTGCATCACGATGAGATTTTAACAAAAATTCAAAATTACCTGTCAAATGTACCTTATACCTTGAAAGCATGTGATACCTCATGGGATAAGAAAAAAAAAGAGAATGAAACCCCAAACTCTGTCCTAAATTTGAGTTGCCAGTTGCTTCTGTTGGGCAGTGGCATGATGTTGCAGAAAAGAGTGATTTAGATCGCTTAAAGAATCACCGTCAAAGGTATTAGCAAAAGTGGTTTTAATATGATGATGTAAAAGTGTGACTTACTTAACAAAGTTTGATGGCAAGGTTCACTCTATTAATTACTGCATGGAAGAAACATACAAAGGAAAATTG
>NW_008794456.1:4944974-4964457 GCF_000699145.1 Aptenodytes forsteri | reverse complement strand
GTATGCATGAGACTCCTTGTACCCACAACAATCTTTGTTCCTTGATAATGAGTCTTGGAAAAGCCACCCACTACTCATGTGTCAGTCGCATCATCGGTGTTCCAAGCTTATATCCATCGATGCTCACTGGGTCACTCTGCTCCTTTGTGGGTTTTCAGAGAACAGATTGAAACTAGGGGAGTTCATGGCCTGGCTACAGCTCAGGCCTTTACCCCTTCCAGAGCCTGCACCAAACCACCGCCAGTCTGGTCAGGGGTTGAGCACACCCGTCACACTCCTCCCCATGACTACAGTCAATCCACTTTATTGACTCATGGAGTGGTAGTATGGTTACCTCTTGCCTCTATGTCATAAATATGTGGTGTATTGCAGATCAGTAGTAAGAGTCCAATTATTTGATAAGCTGTTTGGTTTAAGTGTCATAATTAATGTTAGTTATATACCATTTTACATACAGAATCTGGTTATTCTATACATCCTACATCCTGGATTGATGTAATTTGTTTCATTTTTTGCCAAACTTTGATATACAGAATGATTATAAGCAATAAACTTAATAAGGTTAAAACTAACAAAACTACAATTAGATGCAACATTAAATTCAAAATTCCAGTTGCTGTTGGTGACCATCCAAAAAGAGTTTCCCACCAGTGATGTTCTCCATCTTTCTTCACTCTTTCTAGGACTTGGTGTATCTTCTCTGCATCATGATGGACGGTAATTAGGGTCCTTTGTCTGTTGTTCCAAATTTGTTTTAACAGTTGACTCAGTTCATCATGTTGCAGCAGTTTTCTCACCAATGTGAGATTCATTCCAGTGGGGGTAGGCAACAGATATTGATGCAATGTACAGTTAGATTGTAGCAGTTGGTGTGTTGTGACAGGAGCTGAATAGTTAAAGTCACATCCCATAATTTTGGTAAAATTGCAAATACAGATGTTTGAGTGATTATTTGTCTATATAGTGGTGTTGTCTATAAATACAGAATCACAAAGAGTTCTCATACAAACACATCCATTTCCAACATATATAAGTACAGTTTCAGGGGTTTCATCAGGATGTATTTCAAAATGACAAACATTTTGTTCAGCGTCAAGATAAATGTCTTGGGCCTTAATGGTATTACTTTCACAGATAAATCCCTGTTGTTCCCGTACAATACATGCATCAACATCGATAGTTTGCCATTTGTTCCCATTTTGTTGGGCCCACACTCTGTGTTCTAACAGGTAGAGGACAGTTCCATGGTGATTTAATCCCAGCGCAATGATTGTGTATATGGTGTATACCAAAGCACTGCGTATTGTTAAAACAAAAGCTGTGGCTTTACTGTTGGTGGGGTCATAAGTGAAATTAACTAGACACCACCAGGATTGGAATTCCCTTTCAAATTCAGTCGCATTGTCCCAAATTACTTTTCAAATCTCAGTGGGTAAGGTGCCCTCTTCACCTTCTCTCACAATTGCTGCCACAGTAGATTGTACCCACAGTTGAGCCTGAATACAACTAAGAGCGAGAGAGACGTTAATTCGGGCTGCACCTATGCAGAATGAACTGCATTCACAGTTAGTTGGTGGCACTTTATTAACTCTTTCCCATTGAGGTAATATATCAGATAAGAGCCATTGGTTAGTTCCTAATGCTGATAGAGAAGACTGCAATGGATATTCTAATTTGTGTAAATTACTTGTTACTGAGCTTGTTTTGCATGCTAATACTTCAGCGTCTATGCTATTTAATACTCCTAGTCCTGTCCCCAGGATGCCAGTCACATCTCTCCTTGATCGTTTTGGAGAGGTGAGGGTTCATCCGTGCACCCATGCTAACCATCCTGTATAAGATGTATGCAGGAATGGTGAGCAGGTAGGTTTAATTGCAGAGATATTAACCTGCATTAATAGTTCCACTCGTTTGAGGAACCGTGATTAAATAGCACTTGCTGCTGGCCTGTATATTTGAGAGCATAGGGTTCAATTTTAGAAATTTATGGGGATAGAGTTTCCTTATCCTTTACAATTGGAGTGGATGTTGAGTGAGGAGCGGTGGATGTTGTTGTACTAGATTCAGTAACATCTATTTTGAAGTGAAACGATAGTCCGACGTTCCTGCGAGCCCAGATGCAGATTATGAAAACAGGCTGTATTAATGTAAAATTGTATCAACAGTACAATCTTTCAGAGGTGCTAAGTTTTATATCCTTTGTTATTGGGTTTGATGTAATGTTGTACACAGAAATCTCATATGCCTTCTCATGGGTAGACCCATTGATCATCCAGCATCCTATTTTAATCTCTTCCCCTGCTGTTCCCCGAAGTAGGGCAACTTTGCCATAAGCTTCATCTTTATATCAGCTCCACTCATTTTCTAAGTATACTTCAGTTCCGTGCATGATTCTATGATTCTATGACCACAGTAGAAAGATTTAAATTTCTTAGAATCATAGAATCATTAAGGTTGGAAAAGACCTCTAAGATCATCGAGTCCAACCGTTCTTCTGTTAGCGTGTGTTCCCATACTCCTGTCGTACTCAGTATGAGCTTGAGACCGTGGCCATTCTAGGATTTTTTGGCCACAGGTTAGGAGGAGCAGCATTGTCAGGGTTTGGACTAATAAGAACACAGCATTTCTGTCTGCCATCCTGCAGGGTGCTGTAAGAGAGAATAAAGACTTGTTTCGGTGGGGGAGTCCGAACAGGTTACCCCGTTAAGAAGAAGGAAAAATCCACCGTGCACTAATTCTATCTCATCTTTTGCACCACTGCTGTCAGTAGCTTCCCAGGCAAGTGGGCCACGAGGTTTAGTTAGAGTCATAGGTACAGTTCCAATTTGTGGTAAATTTACCATGACAGGTTGTCCTGGCTGTAATGCTATCGGATATTCTCTCTCATTAGAATGGAGAATATCAGAATCGGCTTTTGCAAAGAATGCTCGGCTCATGGGGCTCCCAGTAGGCCCATACCGATTATTCAATTGATGTAGTTCTTTGGAAAGTCGAATAACCCACTGGGCCTCGTGTGGCTTAAGGCTCCTTTTTAATAAACCATTAGCTCTTTCTACCATCCCATTTGATTGAGGATAATATGGGGTGTGGAATACCCATTCCTCTTTTGCCCATTCTTGCACTTCCTTGCTGGAAAAATGTGAGCCGTTGTCACTTTGGATGACATCAGGGGTTGGTAGGCCTAAGAACAAAGAAGATAATCCTCTAATGGTGCTCTGACCATTAGCCTTTCGACATTTAGTGGCCATAATTAGGCCTGAGACAACCTCTACTCCTGTGAGGATGTACCGATATCCCAAGGAGGGTTTAAAGGGTCCAATGTAATCAGTTTGCCATGTTGACCACAGGGTTTTTCCTTTACTAATGTGTAGGGGTGGTGTTTTAGCAGTGTGATCCATTTGCAATTTCAATTTACATTGGGGACATTCTGTAAGGATGGTTTCACATGTTTTCCTGTTTAGATGCAACCTTGGCTTTGGGCTGCAAAATAAAGTGCTTCTCAGCCTGTGTCGTCCAATTTCTGATGTAACCATTCCCCCAGTCGGTACCATTCAAGACCTAGCATATCTCCTGTTTTTATTCCCCTAATTCTGGCTAATTCATCTACTTGTTGGTTCCATTTTGTGGCTGGTTGGTCATTGTTTACATGGACTTTTACCCACCCTTTCTTAAATGGCGTTTGTCTAGCTATATCTAATAATAATTGGCAGTCTTCAGTTCTCCAAACTGGGGATCTATTTACTTCCCAATTTAGGGCTTCCCATTGACAAATCCATTGTGTGGCACCTGCCCACATGGCATAGGAGTCGACATAGATAACTTTTGCTCCATTTTGTGCTGCTAGGACAATTGCCCTTAGTTCTCCTACTTGTGCACTACCTTCACCTTCTATTACCTGTTTGCCAGTGGTAATTTCTAATATGGTGGCTTTATACCGCCATTTGCCATTTACCCTTGTTGCTGAGGCATCCATAAACCAAATGCCTTCAGTCGGTGTTTTCTCAGTGAGGGGGTGTGCATTTAGAATTGGTGGTTTAAATGGCTGTTTCAGTGCTAGTGGGTCGGTGTTTATAGGCATTTGTAATTTGCAAGGGTCGGTGTTTATAGGCATTTGTAATTTGGAATTTCAAGGCCAGGTTGGATGGGGATCTGAGCAACTCAATTTAGTTGAAGATGTCCCTGCCCACGGCAGGGGGGTTGGACTAAATGACCTTTAGAGGTCCCTTCCAACCCAAACTATTCTATGATTCTATGATTCTATGGAAACTTTTGTACGTCCTTCAGTCAATTGCATTTCATCTGCTACTCCCATCAGGTAGGCATACTGTTTTCTGGTGGTGGGTTTCTGTGCAATTCCTTCTGGGGGAGCAGTTCCCTTTAGGACTGTTTCTAGTAAATTAAATGGCCCTCTAGTCTGAACAGGTTGCCCCTGGTGTATTTTCTCAACTTGTTTAACTATTTGGACTAAAGACAAAAGTCTCTTTTCCCATTTGGAATATCTCTGTTCTGTCTCTTTAAATGCAGTCGAGCTAAACATTAAAGGTCTTTTTGGCCCGCTCGGCCCGGTCTGGAATAGATTGCAATAAGTACCACGTTCTGCAAAACCCCATTCTGCTATAGTAGGGTCACGGGGATGTACTGGCCCCAGTGACTGATGTGTCTTTAATTCCCGTATTAGAGTTTTGACTGCCTCTTCATGTTCTGGCTTCCATTTCCACGGTTTTCCCTTTTGTAAAAGTGAGTACAGTGGGCGAGCAATGATAGAAAATCCAGGTACATGTTTCTTCCAGTACCATAAAGTACCCATAAGCTGTTGTAATTCTTTCCTAGACTGGGGCATCTGCAATTGTTCTGTTTTACTTAGGGTGTCCGGTGGAATTGCTGCACTACCTGCAATCCACCAAGTACCTAAAAATTGTACTTCTCTACTTGGTCCCTGACATTTTTCAGGTGGAACTTCAACTTTTGCTTTATATAGTGCCTGCCACACTGTTGCTGCTGCTTCTCCCACTTTTTCAAGGGAGGTCCCTCCAATTAGGATATCATCTATGTATTGGTACAGTTTCACATCTTGAGGGAGTGAGACTGTCTGTAAGAGTTCAGCAAGCGCAGCATGAGCAATTGTAGGTGAATATATATACCCCTGTGGGAGTCTGTTAAAGGTGTATTGTATGCCTTCCCAAGTAAAAGCAAATTTCTTTTTATCTTTTTCCTGTAAGTGGACCATAAGGACATATCTTTCACATCTAGCACTGCCATCCATGGGTGTGCGGCTGCCTGTAGTGTGGCTGTTGAAGTTGCAATATTAGGGACTGCAGCCGTTAGCGGAGCTGTGTTGGCATTTAGGTTGCTGATTATCAATTGTGAGACGCCATCTCCCATCTGGCTTTTGGACTGGCCAGACGGGTGAATTATATGGGGAGTGGCTTCTGGAAATAATGTGCTGTTTTTCTAAGTCTGCTATCACCTCAGAAATTCCATTTTGTGCCGCAGCAGAAATCAGATATTGCAGTACATTAGTAATCTTGGAATCAGGGAGTGTAGGGGCTGCACAGAGTATAGGCACTATAGCCTTCCATTTTTTATCGGGGTTAGAGTTAATATTTGAACTGAAGGACCATAAACTGCCGTCTGGCAGGCAACAGGTTCGGCCATTCAAAACATCAAAGCCCAAAATATTTTCATTGTGATTCTTTACTGCAAAGCAGGTAGATGACATGCTCTTCTCGCCCGGGAGCCATAAATTAACTTTTGCAGTTTGGCATATAGCACTAGCTCCGTTCGCTCCAGTGATTTTAGCTCTTTGCCGTCCAGGTCATACACCCAGCATCTCGGCATCCTGTTGTGTTAATACTGAAATTTGTGCTCCCGTATCTATTAGGAATGTCACCAGTTGTCATCGAGGACTGACTGGAATCAAAATATATGGGCCATTATTATTCATCCATTGATAGGATTCCACTTGCCAGACAGGCAGGCCCAGTTGCCATCCTGGCATTACTCATTTTTTGGCCTCATGCTTTGCAATCCATCCCTATGGGGGAAGAAAGCGTTATCGCTCTTTCTTGGAGCTGGCGAAGGCACCAGAGCATTTGGAGTACGCTCTCCTTTTTCACCATCATCACGTTTCTGGAACACTTTAATTAGATTCAGGATAATGCCAGTAGGCTGTTTATGCATTGCAGCTTTGGGAATGTCTAGTCCCAATGCTTTCCTCCACAGTTCATTTCTCCACTCCCGAGACTCTGCTCGTGGGTCTTTGGGTGGATTTTCCTTTGGTCTAATGCCTGTCCCCTGTGGGGGTGTTTGTTTTATTGGTCTCACTTAATGATCTCCTGTTCGGGGTTTTGGGTCCGATTTTCCAGCTACCGAATCGCCCCACCCCATTTCACGGGCATGATTTACAATGTCGTGCAATAATTCTGCCCAGGTAGGGAGTTGGGGGGGGGTGTTAATTCTCACCTAATCCCTCATTGTGTTCTGTGTTTCTTTTAGTTTCATCCCATTTTGCAATTAAGAAGGGTTTAACAACTGCTGGGGCTCCTAAGTAGTGGTTTTAGCATCGCATAATCAATCGTAGCAGACACTGGGATATCTGTGGATTCTCATTTATGCATGGCTTGTATGCAGGCAGCTTCTGTGATGGCTGTAGAGAGCTCATTAAGAGATCTTATGGGGATTATGGAGGGTTCATCTTGCTCCATAGCATCTATGCTGGTCAGGGGTCGAGTGCATCCATCACACATGACCATAGAATGCACTTTTTAGATATACATTACATATTTTTTAAAGATATACATGTTTTTTTTAAGAGGGTGAAACCCTTCCCATAAGCACAGTGAAGTGTATCATGTATCTTATGTGATGGAAGGAAGATTGACTTGCTGCCACACTGTTGTTTAAATAGCTGCCACCAGCCATGTCTGATGAATGTATTGCTATAAATGATCTCTACTTTTCACATCCTTCTGCAAAGACCTTGTTAGACAAAGAGTTAGCTAGTCTGCTATACTGCAAAGATTTTAGCAATATCCTAGTCACGTGTTATACTGAATCATAAAAACCAGTTCAATTCGCTATATATTTAGCTTTTACAAAGTGAGGGACTAAGAAAATTCCCTGGTAGGTAAAATAATATGTATTTTTGATATGAAAAAGTAACTTGGATATTAAAAAAAAAAAGAGGTAAAACTTGGCCTGTATTCCAACTATACATTTATACTGTTGGATGAAGAAGGAAAAATCACAAGCAAAAAATCATCGATACCACTGTTGTTTTTAAATCTGGACTGCTAAAAATTAAAATGCTCTTTGTTAATAACTGGATATTCTGAGAGCAATTTTAACAGTGAGATCGCCAGAAGTTATTCTATGATTCTATGATTCTATTTGCAAACCAACATTCAGGCTGTAGGGGAAAACTTGGTTTACATATGTCAGAGCTGCGGCAGTCCTGGGACAAGCAGATGCTTAACAGTGCAAAGTTGTACTTCATAAGAAGTTGTAGAATTGTGGTGGTGTCTTTTCCATTAATTGTTTTAATCCTGCGTTAGAGAAGAACTTCTAGTTTATAATTTGTTTAGTTGGAATGTAACATTACTAAAGAAAAGAGTCCACTTACAGATAGTAATACAAATATGAAACTGAAGGAAAAAAAGATTTCTCAGGAGGTTCTGTCCTCTTTTCTAGCAAAATTTGTAGGAAGTCTTTTTTTTTTAAAAGTTCAATTTGTCCCCTGTTTTGTGAGGAGTTTTCAAAGCCATATATAGATATTTATTTTTACCCAGAACTAATGTGAATATTACTTTCATATTTTTTATGACTGATGTCAGACCAAGACCTCAATAGTGATCTAAACCAAAACAAAACAACAGATCTTGAGAGAAAGTATTATAAGTTACCTCCTTAGATCATTGCAGACTTCAGTAACTTCAACAGATCCTGCAAGAACGGGACTACAGATATAGACAAATATTGGGATGATAGTCAAACAGGCAGCAAAACTGTGTTATCCAAAACCAATACTTATTCTATGAGACACTGGTTTGGTCTGAATATCATGAGTTGCTAGATATTTATGTTCTTCCAAAAGAAATAAAAATAGTAAAAATGAGGAAAGGGGACTTGCAGAGGTTGCTATAAAATCTGCCAAGTAATAGGCAGGGCTTTCTTGAATTTTCACAAAGAGTTTCTACCTTCAACCCCATCAAAAGGTGCAAGGGACATTATTATTGAAAGTACTTTCCTTTACAGTCCAAATATTGGTCCCTGCCATCATGTTTGATATAATATATACTTCCCCGTCTAATAATGTGAGTCTGCATGAGGGAATATTCAGCTCTAGTGTACCGTGTCAGGTGTCTCATGAACGTTTGAGATTACAAACTTCTTTTATAAAATTTAATTGCAATTACATACTTACATCATTATACAATAATAAAATCTTCCTAACACTTTCTCATGTGAAAAGTGATCTGGCTTATGCACTGTCCAAGAAGGTCACTTGAACAATAATATATAAAGCTCTCTAAGTATTTAAGGTATGACTATTAACTGAAGAAATGTGTCTGGCAGCACATTATCACTTACTTCATCAGAGTCAGAGACTGTGTCTATGCTAGTAAATTAAACAGTGGCAGAGAATATTTCTGAGCACTGGGACTTGAATCTTTCTACCCTTAAAATTTTAGGACCTTCTACTAGAACTTTTCCAAACAGAAAAAATTCCGCAGTTAGAGCAAAGGAAAGAGACCTTTCCTTTGCAATATGCCATTTGGAGATATATATCATAGAATCATAGAATCATAGAATCATTAAGGTTGGAAAAGACCTCTAAGATCATCGAGTCCAACTGTCAACCCAACACCACCATGCCCACTAAACCATGTCCCTAAGCGCCTCATCTACACGTCTTTTAAATACCTCCAGGGAGGGTGACTCAACCACTTCCCTGGGCAGCCTGTCCCAATCTGCCTTGTTTTAAAGGCAAGTGGTTTAATTTTTCTTTTCTCTCCTTAGTTTAAAGACTTTAAGAAGTAAATGTTGGGGGAAAAAAAAACTATTTGGGAGGCAAAAGGTTTTTTCTAAAAAAGAAAGGTTGTTTGGAATTCTTTGAAAGGGATTTGAACCCGGTAGACACTGATGAAAACAGAATTTTGTTTCATCCATTGGAATGAATGCAAGAATAATTTGAAAGAGGATATAGGAGCCTAGAAGAGTGGTTGCGTTTCCAAAGGAACGCCTTGAAACCGATTTTATTTAGTTATTAATCTAAAGCATAGGTGAGCAATAAGTGAAATAAAATTAAAAAGAACAAAGTGCAATGTCTTGCTTTTGGGACAGAATTAATGTCATATAACTTCTGCCATCCAGGAGTGAGGGGTGGGATTCAGATGCACTGTACTGTAGTGACTAGCTTGTCACACTTGTGACATCTGGATCCTACCCCTAATGTGTTTGTATCATCCTGAGGGAGATGGATAGAACAGGTCACACGATTCACTCATTCAAACTGCGTGTTCCTCGTGGGAACGGGGACAGCTGCTACAAGCAGGTATTTACACTGTTGCTCAAAGGACCAGTGAGGCCTCATTTAGAGTACTGTCTTCTCCCCACCCTGAAGAATTCAGACTAGAATTGATCCAGAGACTCGCCACCGAGCTTCTGGCGGGGATGGCAAGACAGTTTACTAGAGGACATTGTGTAGCTGCCTTGCTTAGCCCCACGAAAATAAGCTAATCAATGATGACATGTCTAGAAACAGCAGTGGCATAAATTCCTATGAATAGGAAAAAAGTACTTAGGCTGAAAGACAAGGCTGATGCAAAAAAACAACACATGAGAGAAGACTGCTTTTAACCATCGGGGTGGTAAGAGTCGAACAGCTTAACCAACAAGAGTAGCAGAAGTAAAAAGTTTAACTACTTTGAGAAAGAAATAGATCTGGTTAAAGCACTTGAGGATGAGATTGTCCATGTTAGAAAGAACCTGATGACCCAAGAGATTTCTTCTACTCACAGCTTCTTCAAAACACAACCTTTAAAAATACACTCAAAATTTCCTGCCCTGAGAACAAGGGTAATCTGCATATACATCAAACAAGCCACATATTCATGAGCAGAAAGTGTTACAAATATTGAGAAAGTACAGAGCCAGTAAAAAGTTACTAAGATATCATTTCAAAACCAGTCAAGAATGATTCAGGTGGCCTTGTCTGTTTCCATAAGGTTATAGAAGGAAGGGAGTAGAAATCGTGGGAATTAAACAAAAGGCATTTTTGCTTGACAGCTATATGTCTTTGGTATGTTTTACTGCCATTATCTTGGATGCATCTGCTGCTTCTGTCAAGCATAGAAGAGAGAATTTGCCTCCTACCTCTTCTTCTTTGATCCATGCCAAGTTGTAGCCTTTCATCCTGATTTTCTTATGAAAGAGAGCTATTTCTCTTCATGAAATTTTCTCCTCTTGATATGAGTGACTGGCATGGATTAGCATATACCTTCTGCCTCTGATGTTCAGCAAATGACCTTTCACTGGATTAGCATATACCTTCTGCCTCTGATGAGGCAGAAGCAAATGACCTTTCATGGCACTGTAATGCATTCTGATGCTGATAGCTTTTGAATGCTTCAATATATTGCCTGTCTACCAGGTGCAGCATATACAGCACTGTACTTAAGGGGGATGTAGGGGAATGGTAATTGCCCAAGCCTCAGTTCACAAATCTTCTTCCTAAAGTCTTAGACCTCTAAAAGCCTATAGTACTTGAGCCAAAGTGAGGGAAAGGCGAGTATTGTGTGGCACAGGCTCATTTAGATGGTTGAGAGAACAGACGTACCTTTTTCAATGCGATGCCCCTCTGGGATGGACTCCTCTCCCTGAAAATCATTCTCCAGGACTAATAATTTAACCCATTTGTATCTGCTGTGTAATTTATAGTTTATATATTTTGCTGCAGGGATCTAACATGTAAATGCAAATGAGGATCTGGGCCATAATTCTACATTTTTTAACTAAATAATTAAGAAAGTTGCTTCAGTCCATGCTTAATCACCTAAATAACTGTTAAATGTTTCAGAGACTGTGAACACTTACCTCTTCCATTAATTAAACAGAACAAGTTCTTGAGCAGGCCTTCTGAAAATCAGAACACTCAAGTGCATAAATTTGGAAACCAAATATGACTGATATGTTGTAAGCTGATTATGTCTCAACTCACCTCTTGATTTATAATAAATAAGTAATAAAAAAATAAGTGTAGTCACTAATCTGTTACGATGTCTTCATGACAGATATGACTAACCATGTGATTTTGTTCCTGTCCTTCCCTAGCAAAACTTGCCACTGTCCTATTTATTTGCTCAGTTCATTATGTTATGCCTAAAATTAACCTGAAAATTACTTAGTACAAGCAAGTCCAAGCATACATTTGGGTCCTGTCAAATACTTGAAAATGCTAATGCAGTGCTAATAACAAAAGTGGAGTGCTGTGAAGCTCAGTGAATTACTTAATGTTTATAAATTATTTTGGAATACTCAAAATAACAACAACAACAACAATAATAATGATGCGATGCTGTTTTAGGTATCAGTGCTCTCAAAACAATGCGATAAACCTAAGAGAGGAAATTCTATTTTTTTAAAGGCAACTGAGTGAGATTACTCTTGTCAACTACGTAATATTGAGGGTCAAAAATATCCACAGAATATGGTATTCAAGAAGAGGGAACCCTATTTCAGATGCAACTGTCGTACTCAAAGAGAGATCCCGCTTCCAGAGGATGGTACAAATGTATGGTACCGGTAAAACGCACCACGGTCTCATGGTGCACACTGAAACATTACCAACTCATGTTCCTATTTCAGGTTTGTTCAAAATTTTTGAAAACGTAAATTTGAGCTAGGCGACCTTATGTGAGATTGAGTGTCGCTTTTCCCTACTGGTCTACCTTTATGCAAAATACAGCTGTCTGCCCACGGTCAGCAAAAAAGTCATACTGTGTGCTCTGGGTAGAAATTCAATCATGTGGATCATCAGTTCAGATCAGATCTGTGCTGTGGATGATCCAATACAGCATTACAGCTTTAGTAAGACATAATTATGAGCATAAAAATTATCTTTTTTAAATTGTGGATGATTTAACTAAATGCAGTGGGACACAAATTATAAGCTGACTGACTTTATGAGCTAATCAGGATTAATATAGTATCATCTATGAGCTCATGAAGTTCCTCACATTTTTGATAAGTATAAAACTTTGTTCATCTTTTAGAACTACTAATTTGAGCATGGGGTGATTTCTTTTACATCATCTATTATGTAGAAAGAAAGACTCCATTCCAGATATTGTAGCATAATATACATGTCGTTGTTCACATTACTCTGTGAAACAGTGACTGGAAGCATTGAGCTGCAAAATGTGTATTGTTAATCATTGGGTCATTAACCTTAACAATGTCAATGCATTCCCCTATCAGATTCAACTAAATGACTGCCCGAGGTAATAGTTAAGAGAACATTTCACACAGATGAACATATTAATGCTTTATTTGGTTCTAAATGCAGTGTGAAGGATTTAGGTAGGAGCTAATATATGTGAAGAGGAAAAAGAAAAATGAAGTACAATTGAAAAACGAAAGTTAAAACTTCTCAAAAGAAAGCGAGTAGTCCCCAGTTTTCTGCAGCTGGGAACTGCGTACCTATCTCACTCTATTTTTAGTTGCAAACATTCAGATAAACAACTATGCTATTTTGAGGGGGACTTAAATCAAAGGCCTGAGCTTTCATTAGAAGCCAGAGACTTTTTTAACATCTAATCTCCAATTTCTAAAACTCATGTGAGTCCCCTAATCTGGTGTTTCCACAGTAAAATGCAGATGATAAGATTTTCTTTATTTGGCTACAGCCTGAACTGTGCTCTGCCTACCTCTGGTAAAGCAGGCCTTATACATCCCTCTGGTGTGAGAAGGTGCCCCTACTGTCCACAAAAATGTTTCTATTGCACGTGGCCAGTGCAGCTGATCATACATGCATAAATCAAACACTGCACAAAACCTGTGTTCACTGCTCTCTTTGTATCAGAGAAGAGCCTGGAAAGATGTCATCCAGCAATAGACTTCTGCCAGATTGACTTATTTTGCAAGCCAATCTTTGGAGACCTCTGTCCAAGGCACGTTCCTCAGACCTAGGCTAGAACTGGGTGGCAGGCTAGATTAATTTTCCTGGTGCTGCTCCACCTTTTCCAGGGACCTGGAGGAAGCCTTTAGTCATTTCCTCTGGGTCATTTCCACATGAGCATCTGTCACCTTGTGGGGCAGCTCAGAAAGCTGGTGGCACAGAATAGTCTGTTGCCATTGCCTGAAAAATTCACGTAATTGGCAGCCATTTCCCAAGTTGCACTCAGGAAAAAGGCTGTAATAAGGCGCTGGAAATTGGATGATTGGTCCTGGTGGTCTGCAAATGGCCTGGAGGATGTATAGAAAAACATTCAAATTGAAGGCCTTTTAAAACAACTGCACCAAGCTTTTTCACTGCAAGTCCTTTCAAAAAGCCTCAGTTCTGGGGCTTTCACACTTTGCTTGGAAGATTAAATACACAAAATGACACATTTCAAAGTCAGTTCCTATTAAACTGTTAGAGAGCTTAATAACTTACTTCTGTAAACATATCGTATTGAGTCACATTTGCTATTGAAACTAGTCCATTAACATTGCTTCACTTAGCAATGAGCAAGGAAGAGATGGTATTCTATAAATATCTGATGAGTGTTATCAAAAAACAGAGATAGGAATTAATTACGGGCTCCTCAAATAGGAAGTGTGATATCGGCTAGTGGGTGTTTAGAGGATCAGGCCACTGATTATTCTAGTTTTAATTTCATTCCCTTACTTTTAGTTATGCCCCCCTGAAGGACCTAAAATTTTGCTTTCCTGTCCTAATACCCTTTGCAGACTGTTACCGCGTTCTCTTAGTCACCACTCAGCAAAATTACACTATTTGAAATGGCTACTGAAGTTGAAAAGTGGTAAATATTATTACACAAAGGATTCTTTATTGTTAATATTATGGAAAAGTTCACCTGGTAGTTTTGTTGTTTGTCTCATATGCATGGATATAAATCAGTTGTAATTCCTAGTGAATAACCACTGATAATTCTGCAATAGTTGGGCCTTTCTGGTTGCATGGGCTTGGAAGGAAAAATTCGGTAGTGTGTTAATTCTAAGGAAGCTTTTTAATGTCCTATTCCTTTTTGGGATTAAGGATTTGGATGTTCATGAGGGGGAGTGAGCTTTTGTCATCAATTTTAGTGAGACATTTATAATCTCTCTTGATTGTATTTAGGTTTTTTTATTGTTGCTATTTTTTTTTTATTTCACTCATTCAAGCAGTCACTCTATGAAAGCTTTTTTTTTTAAGTACTCCAAATCTATTCTGGTAATGAAGAAATGAATGTCAAGCAAAGCAATTTTTTTCTAAATTTACAACTAATTCTCTTAGACAAGATCAAAACTGACATAAAGAAAATATCCTTTATATGTAAAAAAAAAGACCAAGATGAAGCTCCCCAGTTACATCCACTGGCATATAGCAAGGTGGCATTCTTAGCCATTAACAATTTGCCACAACCAATCCCAGTCATTGCATGTCACACTTGTTTACCTAAAAATGAGAAAGCATCAGTAATAATATTTTATAGGAATGAAGCTTCTGCAGCTGTTGCTAGGTCCAACAAGATTTAAGTTCTATTTCTGTACATATTCGTAGCCTCCCTCTCCAGGTAATTGGAATTTGGCCCAATGAAGCTAAAAGAAATGAAGAGCAACTAAGACAGTAAGATGCAAGCCACGAGTTTGAAAGGAGGAAACTATTGCAACAGAACTAGCTGGGTATCGAACTGGTATTGTATTCTTAATATTTATGTGGACCACTGACGTAAGATTTGTCCTATCTGGGACAAACTCTACATTCTCTTCTCTTTCAGCATAGTTTTCATTTTTCATTTTCATTTTGTTTTCCATAATAGTTCTGACTTTCATCAGCCTGACAGCATTGTGCAAACAGTGTAACCTAGCTTTTATAGTAGACTTGAAAAATCACTAGGTTATGCAAGGCAAATCTTTGCCCCACTAGACACATTTTCCTCTCTTTTTGCAAGAACGTACTCAAAGTGCCTATAAATTCCACTTGCATTCCAGAAGATATCATGCTTTGGAAGTGTAGTAATAACCAGGACTGACTGTTCTGGGATGAGAGCAGCTTAGTCTGGGACTACTTCGTTTTTCTTCTGTGCTGCTGTTTATCCCACAGTGGAAACAAGC
Organism: Aptenodytes forsteri; assembly: GCF_000699145.1. Classification (NCBI taxonomy): domain Eukaryota; kingdom Metazoa; phylum Chordata; class Aves; order Sphenisciformes; family Spheniscidae; genus Aptenodytes; species Aptenodytes forsteri. The sequence goes on along the minus strand of NW_008794456.1, from coordinate 4,949,139 downwards.
AAGCTATTGCAGTAGATTTAAACTTGCAATCCTACTTGGCCTTATGGATAAGTCATTAGAGCCTTATTCCAAATCTGGTTTTGCTGTTGCAAATCATCTCTCGGCATGCGTGGCAAGTCTAACTCTTAAAGATGATCTCAGATGTGCTTCCACATGGAGTATAGACACGCTCAAGCAGCATAATAAATTAGGTTGTGACTGGCAAACTAATATGTGATACTGAGTAAGACAAGCAGCTACAGCTGTATCTACACCGTACTACTGAAAATGACCCAGAGATAGCCAAGATAATGCTTATGGGTTGATGTAGAAATATAGCTGCATCTGCATACTGCTGGCATTATTTTAATGGATGCTGAGAAACAGAGCTTGTTACCTCAGACACCGGCTGGCCTTTACTGCTTTGGGATGTTGATTAGTATCTCCTCGTGACACTGTATTGTACTGTGTCAGCCAACCATCTCAAGTCATCCGTAGCTTCAGGGTCCTTACATTTTAATTTATTCTGCAGCATAAGCATGTCCTGCACGTTCATAACTGGGAAAATCGAAACGTTTACAATTGTGTCCTCACACAGACATTGCTGTCCCCATGGTGGAAGTATAAAATATGTTTTAACTACGTGGTGGTGAAGCTATTAAAACATCTGTCTAAAATGCAAAGTTTTTCATCAGCATTTACCTAACGTGCGCATACTTACAACTATCCTTTTTCATTGATGACACTTTGTCCCTGTTTTTCTAGTAAGGAGACAATTCTGATTATACAGTTTTGCTTTCTCTATATGAGTATTTACATAGATAATGATCTAGGAATGACACTGTAATATTTAGCTGTTAATTTGATGTGCTGTCAATTAGTTCCAACTGCTTGAGAATATCTGGGCTGACAAATTCATACTCTAGACAGGTAGTTATTTTACTCATTTCCTTAACCTTAATTATACATGATTCAACCTTCTTTCTAAACAACGAGTACAGCATCCAGGAAAATAAGTTGCTAAATCAATAAATACTATTGCAATGTTTCTATAATTATCAAAGAAACACCAAAGTGGTAGGCCACACAACTAGGGTGAAAGTGTCCATGCTGTTTTTTCAGAATATTCCTTCCACCTATAGTTACTTTCCTCTTGCAATAACGCTCAAAAGATACAGGCATTTCATTTTCTTTTGCTTAAGTTAGCACTTTTCTCATTGAAGGCCCTCAAGGGAAGTGGAAACTCTGAAATATGAAATGCGATTTATGCTTGCCTTGTAAAATGCCAGGGAAACTGCTTTAAGACCATAATAACCCTTGCTGCTCATTTCATGAACATGCCTATAGAAAATGTTAATTTAATCAACAAATTATAGCTTAACACAAAGCAAGAAGTGTGGAAATACTGGCAGAGGAGGAGCAAAGTTCTCTCATAATTTTTATGATTAATCATGAATTTGAGACTCTATTATTCTTGCATACGTGAAGAACCTCTCCTAAATGGATTATGTTGCACTTCCCATTCATTTTATTTCCTGATTCACATCTACATACATGTCCCATCAAAATTTACGAGAACTCACTTATGCTGACATGAATGCATTTTAGTGAGACTGTTGATTGATTTTTTTTTTTGCTTGTCAGGGATGTTGTTTGAGAGGGAGATCAAACAGAGAACTAGTACTTTCAGAGGAAACCCTGCAGTTATCACACTGGTTTCTACCAACATTTTTAGCCCATGGATACTGATCACGGGATGCCTCACACAGTCTAAGTGTTCCCTGCCAAATGTTGAAGCAATGAAGTTAGAAATAGGAATATTGGAACAAAAAGGAACGGAAATAGATTTCTACAAGTCAGCTTAAATATCCATTTGCAGTAGGGCAATATCACATTTTTCAAAGGCGTATATTAACTGATTAGATCACCTGCAAATGGAGTGTTAATTAATCATATTCATAATACAATGCAATACAATTACATTAGCAGGAAAAGCTGTCAGATCTATTGTAGCTATGCCATTCAGGCATTAATCCTAAAGATAATGGACCAAATTCTGCTCTGGTTTTTTTTTCAGCTTATATATGGCATAACTCCAGTGACACAAACTGTCTGTACCTTTATGTGACTGAATAGTGAATTTGTCCCATTATCCTTTAATGAAAAGCTTTCTGAAAATACTTGTCAGTGAAGCATACTTGGAAAGCCATCTTTTTGGTTGATAATAACTCAAAAGACAACATACTGGGTCCCAGCTCTGCAGTTTGGGACATACATGGAGGAAGGCCACGGAGGGAAAGACAGTGGCTTAGAGTCAGTTTTATATGCCCCTAATGCTAATCTCAAGTAATCCTTACTTCACACTAATTAACGTCCACCTGCAGAAAATCTCCAGGTAAAAATTTTGCACCTGCAGTAGGTGTAATTCCAAGGACCAAAAGCACAAAGCTTAAATCTGATATATTAAATCAGTTTAGGAATCCTTAAGTATCAAAACAGTTTATGCTTTGACCGGACTCTCTCTCCAGCACAGCAAAAAGAATTGTATGAAATGTTGTTCTGGCCCATTGCTTTTATATTTACACCTTTTCCTCTTCCTATCAAGCTGTCTGAAGAAATCCCTTTGATTGTTGTGTTTGCGCTTCCTGTGATCTGGGTATCTTACCACTTAACGCAATGGAGATTGCTGACTCACTATAAAAATAATAGCATTTGAAAAACTAATGGGCATCATTATCATCCTGCCTTTAAAACATACAGATTTTAACTTAGCAGCTGGAGGGGGGAAAAAAAAAAAGCGTAGTTTCTAATAATGAATTAATTTCATTTTCAAAAATGCATTAAGAAATTATCAGCCAAACTAAACAATTATCAAGAAGAGATGAAACTGAAAAATAGATATTCTGATTGCAAACAAACCCTTTTCCCTATTCAGGGACATACTGTCTACAGTCAGCAGAGAATTATCTAGTTTTTGTGGAAAAGGAATTTCAGTTCATACACTAAAGCTGAAGTTGGGTCAAAGTCCATCTGACTCCTTTGATATGGACCTGCCACTTTGATTGACAAAATGAGAATATAACTAGGCATATTTTGAATGAAAAACATGATTTACTGCAGCTGGAGTTTTTAATTGGGATTGTAAAGGACTCATGCTATCTATAATTGGTATAGTAATAGAGCCAATATAAGAAGAGGATCCTATTGCAAAATCCATGTCTGCTATACAAAAGGACACAGAACCAGATGCTCTAACTTTTACTATACTTAGTGTTTAGGCTAAAGGGCTGGGAGGAAAGAGAAGATGGAATAAATCAATAGTTACAGTTAGTTTAAAAAAAAAAAAGTGTTTAGATGCAGACCAGATATATACCCTGCCTCACTCAAGAAAAGGAACATGCAACAGTGTTGGAAGGGTAGGAAAGGGTCAGAGGACCAATGGGGCCAAGCGTGAGGATGCAAGTGATAAAGTGACCAAAGGAGCAATGTGTAGTGGGCATAAATGTATAGCTTCGCACAGTCCATAGAAGATATTGATTTAGTGTACCCTGGAGGCTGCTAACGGCAGAAACACTCCAGTACAAGACAGCATTACACACTGGAATGTCTTGGTCATCAAACATTTATTCCAATACTATTCAAGGTGTATAGCCAACAGCACTAGTAATTAGTAGCTTTCAAATTCCTAAATTTTCATTACAGCCAATGCTAATTCATTTTTATAGTGCATACTGAGATTCATTGTCTATCTTATGAATTCTCTTTATTAGCATTATGCTGAAGAGACAGAATAGACCTGTGCTTTGCAATGCAAAGTAAGACTGTCTCTTCCCAAGAGAGTTTACAGACAGAGGCCAGACAGGCTTGGGACGATAGAGCAAGTAAAGTTAACAGTCTGATGTCAGCCAACATCCTGTTTGGTGGCAGGAGAAGATGGGGAGATGAGAAGAGAAGAGAGAGGGAACAGGGAGTGGAAATGATGTGAAGGTTGTCCTACGAGCAAGTAAAGTTAACAGTCTGATGTCAGCCAACATCCTGTTTGGTGGCAGGAGAAGATGGGGAGATGAGAAGAGAAGAGAGAGGGAACAGGGAGTGGAAATTATGTGAAGGTTGTCCTACTTTCGGCTAGGATAGAGTTAATTTCCTTCCTAGTAGCTGGTACAGTGCTGTGGTTTGGATTTAGCAT
>NW_008794456.1:4933937-4934906 GCF_000699145.1 Aptenodytes forsteri | reverse complement strand
CTCAGTTGCTGACTGAGGTTAAACCACAACAGCTTTGTAGCTCCAAGATCTCCTTGGTGCTACAGTTAACTTGTGACCAATACTAATTTAAAGGTAACTCAGGTGCACCTATACTCTACTGAAGACACAGTCAGCATTGTGTTTTAGACATATCCTTAGTTTCTTTAAATAACAAGCTCTGCAGTGAACTACTAGAATAACTCTAATAATTTCCATATCAATACCATTAGTTTGGGAATTCTCTTTCTTCAATGATATTTTACTCCTGCTTCTTGTCCCATTTGAGCTCCATGGAGAGTGTAGTTGATGAAAGGTGTAGGGGAAATGTGATTTTGTTTACTGTATGCTGCATTTTTTAATTTAAGCAGGCAGGTTGGAATTGCCCTGAAGCAGCTCAAGATGAGCCTAAGAAAGTGAGTACCGCATTGTGCTAACTCAGGCTCATGCCTGTATCGAACAATCACTTTTTCACCTTTTTGATGTCCAGAGAGCTTTATGCGTGTTCCTCCCTCATTTTTCCTCCAGAAAGAAGGAAATTTTTCCATCTCAAAAAGAAAAATAAAACAAAAAAGTAAGATAAAAGTGTATACTTTTCCTATAGAACAACTAAAGAAACTGAGTATCCACATATATAGATAAAATTAAATCTGGCCAGGGACATCAAGGGCAACAAGAAAAGATTCTATAGGTACATCAGGGATAAAAGGAAGATGAGGGAAAATGTGGACCCTCTCCAGAACAAAATGGGAGACCTGGTTACCCGGGACATGGAGAAGGCGGAGGTACTCAATGACTTTTTTGCCTTGGTCTTCACTGGCAAGTGCTTGAACCTCACCACCCAAGCCGCAGAAGGCAAAGGCGGGGACTGGGAGAATGAAGAGCCACTCACTGTAGGAGAACATCAGGTTCAAGACCATCTAAGGCACCTGAAGGTGCAAAAGTCCATGGGGCCCGATGAGATCCATCCGT
>NW_008794456.1:4922437-4933316 GCF_000699145.1 Aptenodytes forsteri | reverse complement strand
TATCAATACGGGCTGGGGGATGAAGGGATTGAGAGCAGCCCTGCCGAGAAGGACTTGGGGGTACTGGTGGATGACAAGCTGGACATGAGCCAGCAATGTGCACTTGCAGCCCAGAAGGCCAATCGTATCCTGGGCTGCATCCAAAGAAGCATGGCCGGCAGGTTGAGGGAGGTGATTCTGCCCCTCTGCTCTGCTCTGGTGAGACCCCACCTGGCGTGCTGCATCCAGCTCTGGAGCCCTCAGCATAAGAAAGATATGGACCTGTTGGAGCGGGTCCAGAGGAGGTCACGAAAATGATCAGGGGGATGGAACAGCTCTCCTATGAAGAAAGGCTGAGAGAGTTGGGGTTGTTCAGCCTAGAGAAGAGAAGGCTTCGGGGAGACCTTCTTGCAGCCTATCAGTACTTGAAGGGGGCTTCTAAAAAAGATGGGGGTAAACTTTTTATCAGGGCCTGTTGCGACAGGACTTAAGTCTGTATACTTTGGCTTTAAACTAAAGGGGGGTAGATTGAGACTAGATATAAGGAAGAAATTTTTTACACTGAAGGTGGTGAAACGCTGGCCCAGGTTGCCCAGAGAGGTGGTGGATGCCCCATCCCTGGAAACATTCCAGGTCAGGTTGGACGGGGCTGTGAGCAACCTGATCTAGTTGAAGATGTCCCTGCCCACGGCAGGGGGGTTGGACTAGATGACCTTTAGAGGTCCCTTCCAACCCAAACTATTCTATGATTCTATATATGCTCCGACACTAATAACTGGCATGTAACATGAGGTATTTGCCTGAGGTATTTGCATGAATCCCGGGTGACCAGCTGGCAGTTGTCTCTGGTCTGGATTCAGCTTCCTGCAATCTACAATTGTTTTACATTTGCTTAACTTACAGAAGGAAACATATATTTTCCCTCGCAGGAAAGGAACAGCAATCTTTTGTTATTTGACCAACACGTCCCATGGATCTGAATGTGACTCTTTTTCTGAAGTGATTTTTGATCCACACATCTTTAGAAAGTTTCCCCAGTGCTTTTACTTATGTACCTATCTATTTCTTTATTTATTGTCTCAAGCAAATAACCCAAACCTTTCTGTTATATGTCCCCCAGCTTTACCTAGGATTCCATGACAGTTCCCATTACTACCAGGATGCTTTTCAACGATAGTTCGCAGTTTGCTTTAGTCCATTTCTTCTTCCAGTTGCCATTTTTTGTCATACCCTGCTGATCACATCACAGGTTCCCATGACAATTCTTACCAGTGCAGCTGTACAAGAAGAGGTTGCTAGACTGAAACTCAATAGCAGTCTCCTTTGCAGCAAGGCATTCGTGTTGCTGGGCCCTCCAGAGGATAGAAGCCAGTACTCATACTGAAACTCAGGCTTTATATTCAAACAGTTGTGGAGCTGTAACGAGTGGTGCTATGGTTTCATAGATCATAGAAAAGAATAAAAGTATATCTAGCAAGTGACTTAGTCTATTCATCAACAACTGCATTATTCCCTGGGGTAGCTATTCCACTCCTTGAAGCAGCTGAGATTTAAATATCTAAGGTAACAGGTCTTCTACCAAAACAATTGGGAATTTCTGTTAGACAATCACTATATCAATGTTGTTATTAATATTAGTCTTAATTGCATTGCACAAGCCTTGATTGTTCGTGTAGCCTTAAGAGCTCTGATCAAAGATCAGTGCGTAGGAAGGAGCTGTACAAGGGAGAAAAAGCACATTCTCTACCTATGGTGTTTGTAGTCTTTAGATCAACAAGGAGCAGCTGGTGAGTTGTCCCAGCATAAAGACACAGATGCCAAATTTAAAATGAAATTGAGGAAGCTGTGTAAAAAAAGTTTTCCCTGTAGCCAGTACAAAACTGGAAGGATAGGTAGTCTGAGACAAGGCAGGTTTTAAGGGAGGATTTAAAACTGATAAAAGAATTCCTTCACAAATGTTTAGAGTGACTTTTTCAGCAGAGGATGTAAAGAATAGAAGTGTTGATAGGGAAAGCAAATGATCAGTAGTAGTGCAAAGTTGAGGGCTGATATCTTGTTCAAAGCACAAGTCTTACAGGAATAGGGTAAAATAAATGACTTTTTAAAAGCTGGCACAGAAAGCTTGTTTCGTGTATGCAAAGGATCAAGCCACACATCATAGAGAGAATGATGCAATCAAAGCAAGGTGCCAAAACCAGCAACTTGAATAGTGATGTCTGCATGGATTGAGATCCCAGGCGGGTGGGGCAGTTGATTGGTATCAAGGTGAAGAAGCAACCACACTTCATGTGTATTTATTTTTAACTCTCAGTGATGATATAGTAGTCAGATACCAGCAAAATTTGTCAAAGTCTGACATAGGAATGACAACCTGATGAATAGAAAATGTGTGAATTTTCTAAATTCTAAGTTATTCCCTTATTTAAAAATATGTGTTTCTTCACAGGGCACTGTCATGATTCTGAGTCTAGCTAGTTTTGCAGGATTTAAGATTCAAAGCTCTCGATTTTCACAGCATCTGCATATGACAAAATTTTTTGTAATGGTTAGGTGGTGTGAGGTCAAAAAGGAAGAGCATCTAAGCCACAAAATACAGGGCACTACACGAACCAGGGTAATTAACTTATACAGAAATTGTATTATGTTTGATGCCATTTAGCAGTGGTGAAAATAGGCTCAATCGACTGTGTCATCAAAATATGGACTTTTCTGAAGCAGCACGATACATGATGCATTAGGAAGAAATGGAATATTGAGTAAACACTGAAGCAACAGCTTGATAATTTTTAGGGTTTGTGAGCTGCTAAAGCAACTACTTTAGCTATGCTAATTCGATAGGTTCGTTTCCACCAACAGAAAAGGGAATCTACTGAAAGTAAACAAACTACTGGATTATACTTTAATATAATGAATATAGAGGACACCGAGGTCAACTTCTGCATTTCATCTGGAAACCGCTGGACTCAAAAAGAAGATTTACAGAACCCCGTCCAACTTTTGTGTGAGAGCTGCAGGCCTCTTGCTCATCTTTCCTCAATAGCCATCCAAAACGCTGAATGAATAAGGTTGAATTCCTACACTGAGAAAAAAAATAAATCATACATAATGAGAGGCTGTATGGAGGCACAGAGGAGCAAAGAGATAGGGTTTAGATTGCATAGACCATTTTAATTTTGGCACAAGAAACATCTGCATATGTAACTTCAGAAGAGTTAGGCAGTGTATGTTACAGATACGGATATTCCAAATGGGAATTTTTAAAAGTAAAAACAAACTAAAAGACCTCCAATGCTTGATAAGCAGAACTATTTACAGGTAGCAGGTGATTACTATCTTTTATTTATGTGTGCATGATAGGTGATTTGAAAGAAGTAAGATTCTGTCACTCAGAGAGATGTTGATAAACGAATGACTAAAATGAAAGCAGAGCTTAGTAATATGTGGAAAGAAATGCTTTTCCATAGGCACAAAAAGAAAAAAAATTCAGTGATTTATAAATTATATGTAAGTTTTCCCTGTTATTTAACTTTCTTACAGGAAAAAAACCCACATTTTTCCTTCTTACAGGAAAAAAACATATAAACTTCTTCCTCCATCCATCACAACTGTTAAGGGAAAAACTGGTCTTAGCATTTATAGAATTTTTTAGCACTTTTCAGGTTTCAGGGTTTCAGTTACAGTTTTTTTCCCCCATCATGGACGTGCCCCATTAATCAACTACACATTGTAATTTTGGGTCAAAAGCGGTCCCAATAATTTTTCATTTGATAAGAGGCAATTCTTTCAATAGTGGTTCCAAACTAGATCTGAACAATGCGCTCTGCATGTGGAAGAAACTTCAGCTTCTTGTACAGAGAGATAATTTCTTAAGGGCTGTTTGTTTCGCAATTGCTTTTCTTTGCGAACTAAGCTGTATTGCAATTTGGTTTTTTTAGTATTGCTTTAACAAGCAATTAGTGGTAATATATTTTTGCCACCACTGAAACCTACTATGGTATCTATACCGATAAACTGATTCACTCCCTGTTTACCTCCAGGGTTTATGATTCTAGATTATTGTACTATAAACACGTCATTTAATTCCCAGGGTCTAACATGGAGGAAGCCAGTTAGTTTCCTTTGCTAGGAAACTCAGGAACAGGACAAATGAGTGGGGTATTCAAAAGAAAAAAAAAAAAAGAGATTAAAAAAAGAGAATTATTTAAAAAATCAAAAGGAAAAAAAGAAAAAAGACCCCTTCCCATTGAAAAAAAACAGTTTGGCTTTTTATTAGGTAAGTGTTAAGTTGATGTCACCATTTGGGCTAAGGAAGAGAAGAGTGATTTGATTTAGGAAGGAGAGATCCTCACGTACATCTGAATCCTGCAGTCTGGCACTGTTTGGTCAGTGGGATTCTGCATGGGCCCAGGGTGGCTGGGTCATGGTGAACATGAATGTGCATCAGAAAAGAAAGCACGGGGTTAAGCAGCATCACTCCCAAAAGTCTCAGTGAGGACCATGCAAACAGCATCACTTTTATTATAGTTCATATTTTATGAAAGAAATGTGGCCCTACTGTACTCTGTGAAGGACTCCCATATCATTTCAGGAGGGCCAGGATTTCAGTCTTATATTTTGAGATGGATGCTTAAACCCAGTGTGACAACCTGCAAGTGCTTCTCAATATGATTGCACCGCTGTGTTATTTGGGATGGTTGTAACAGAGGATGGGGCTGTCACATCTGTACTTTGCTGTATAGAATAATAAGGCTTACCTCTTTATCACTCCTTACTCCAGATGTAGTTGTAGTTGTAAGAAGGGAAGTAGCTACTTTTTTAATATTCCCTGTTGTAGAAAGGGAAGGTTTTATGAGAGGTGGGAATAGGACATAGGCCTCACGATTCACCAGCCAGACTAGCGGAGGTAAGATATTTTTTTTTTAAAAGGCTAAGTAATTTACTCCTCACTCTGAAAAAAGAAAGCTGTTGCACAGGCAGCATTCTTGCTAAGCAATAATTAAATCCTTCTTTTCTTCCTGGGATGGTGGCTTCTTGGGCAATAGCTCCTATGAAGGTAATAGCTCCTGGTAGCTCCTATGCCGCTAACTGGTGCTGCCCGTCTAAGTCTCATCTTGCCCAGTTCTAGACTGCTTTGGCAATAAACAGGGACAGATCTCGACTTGCCTCAACTTCAGTGGGAGCTGAGGGTTCGTACGGGATGCTCTCAGCACCTCACTTTCAGATCCTATTGCATTTTTACTGCCATCCAGCAGTCTCCATGGCAACCCTCGCTGCAGCACAGTCTCTTACCTATTGCATATGTGCAGCACATGTTTTCTTTACCTCCTGCTTTTAAATACCCTATTTGTTTACATGTTTTCTTTACCTCCTGCTTTTAAATGCCTTATTTGTTTTTTGGTTTTTGGTTTTTGTTTTTTTTTTTTTTTCTCCCTACAGAAATAATGACTTTAATACATATAATAAGCCTGCTGTGTTGCCAGATGAACACTTGGGTAGCTTTCCAATAGTCCTTTCTGGGTCTAAATCATGCACTAATAATCAAGTGTCTTTTTCCTACACTGTTTCCCGAGGTTAGTTTATAAATGCATATTGGTAGTGCTTATGGTACAGCACTGGTGTTTACACTGCTAAATCTACTTACAAACGAAGGACAATGAGGATGTATGCAGTCATGCATGATCTTTTTTGGAGCCATTGTACGATATTTATGCTTTTTTATGCTTCATCTGTTCTGAATTAGATGGTTGTTTCAGCTGGAGCCCTGTTGAAAGCCTTGTGCAGAGGGTAAGGCTATTATTGTGCAGTTTATTCAGGAAAGCATGAATTTTGCAATATTGTTACCAACTTCAAATCTTCATGAACTGTATCTGCATGAATACAGTTTACCCAGTACCCATGATGCACTGTCAAGGATTAAAAGAATATCATAGGGCAGCCTGAAGCAACCAACATCTGCTTTTGGACATCTCATATTAGCGGTGACATTGCCCACAGGAAATCGCTTCTTTTCTACTGGTGGAATGTTGTCTCTCTGGTTCCTAAGAAGTGCTTCTGAAGAGCAGAAAAGGAAAAGAAGAGGAAAAAGAAAAAGGAGAACAAGTAGAAGAAGAAGTAGAAGAAGAAAAAGAATAAGAAAAAGAATAAGAAGAAAAAGAAAAAGACTTCAGAGGGATAAAAAGCCAGTTGACAAATGACTAATGGAGAGTCCTTGGAAAGCAAATAGAAAGTTACATCGATGTTACCACACTGCTTCCAATAGCACATTTAAAGGAACTCAATCAAAGTGTGTAGACCAAGCATTTAACCTATCCTGACCTTCTTGAAACCAGTCCATCTCTTCCCTTCTCTTATCTCTTGATCCTGTCTGAGTGTTGAGAATATTGTTTCCAGGAACACATAAAGGGGAAGGATCCACAAAGTGGACAGTGACATTCAAGGACTTAAAAGAACTGGGTATTTCCAAGCTCACTTTGTTTGTGATGTCAAGTAAAACATTTAGTCTGTTCCATGTAGTGCTCCAAAGGAAAAATTAGTTTTGAGTGGTTTACACCACAAAAATCGTGCGAGGATAAAATTCATTGAAGCTCATGAAGCATTCAGCTAATAAAGTCATCAGTAGAACAGCTTGGAAATAGTTTTACATTAAAAAATGGCATTATAATTTATTAATATTTTTAAATCGTATAGGTTTTTTGGTGGAATTTCCCAAGAGAGAAAAATTATTTCCAGTTAATTCAAAGTGAACGGTGAAAGTAGCACAAGTCTTCTCATGAGAGTACTTCTGTGGAGAGAGGAAGCTGGAAATCTGAAAACTCTGCAGCTGAAGAAAGGCTGGAACAAATGTCTCCTGTTCCCGGATTCATAATCCAGTCTCTAAATGATACCAAATGATATATCCGTATGTTAAAAAAAACCCTAAATGAGTCAGTTTTGTCTAAAAGGGTGTCTTAGAAGCTTATATATGACAGGAAATTTTACAGACATGAGTTCCCACCTGATCTTGAAACTTAGGGTTATAGATAAATGCAAAGAGTCTGGCAAGAGACAATGTCACAGAACCACCCCATCTTCCAGTGTTTCCTATAGCTTAAATTAGGCACCCGTAGAGCTTGAGTGCAGTAGTTATTGCTAAACCCATTCTTATGCAAAGGAACCTAATTCTCCTGAGGTACAGGATAAGGAACATAAATAACTAACTCAGGTATTTCAATCCCACGCCAGAAATTTTGAGTCATTTTGAGCCATTTTGAGGATCTGGTCTGAAACAGCTTGCCCAATAATACCCAAGAAAACTTGCTAGAAAAGGAGATTGACCCCAGGTCTCTGACACCACCTGAGCAGTCACCTTCTGTTTGTACACTATGCAGAGAAAAAACACATTCATCCTAAAGTTACGTCAAGTGACACTGGCTGTAACCTTTACCCAAGTGTTTTCCGTAGGAAGCGTTTGCCAAATAAGTAAACGAAACATTAGCGTAGAAAGATGCTTTTGCTTTTAATGGAGAGCATGAGATGAAACAGTACCTGCCAAAGAAAGATGAAAAAAGACAGAATGTTCCTTCAATTCTCATTGTTTAGGAAGGCATGATACTTTGCAGAAAGGCCGCGTTCAGGAATTCAGTGTAACTTTTGTAAGAAATGAAGCAACAACAATAGCAAAAATCTTGAAAAGGAAAATTTACTCTTTTACCTTTTTGATTCTGTCCTTAAAGATAAAAGATCTTTGTACAAATTATGTATTAGTGAACATGGTATGGGGAAAAGTAAACTGTAGATACAGAAGAATAAAACCAGAAGACAGATAAAGCAAAATAATTCATAGAAATATGCCTAACAATATTTCCCTTTGTTTGTTTTCCTGAAAAATCATTGTGTGCCTTATCACAGTCAAGTAACATAAATGCCTGGTTCACTGCTAAGTCCCCTGACTGTCCACACAAAATGTATTTTATTTTGTCACTGGAATTTCTTTTGCAATGAGCCAACCAGTTTTTTATGAAATGGAAGCTGAGTGCAGTTCTCAGGTAGAGCACTCGGGAGCTCTACTGTGCTGAAAAAAATTTACATTACTGTCCAAAAAGGTCCCGCATCCTCAATTTGGCAGACTGTGGCACAGCCCTCACATTATTCCATGTATTTGAACTGGAAAAACAACTAAAACTCTGTTTTAGCAGAAACAATCTAGGGCAAAAGTCAAATGAGATCTGGGCAATATAGTGAGTGAAATCTGGAGGGCAACTCAACTGATTCAATTCAGGTAACGAGCTCAGGGTAAGCTGAATAGATTTCAAGATGCTACTGATTTTATTGATTAGATCTCCACGGAATATAAACGAGGGCTTAGACAGCTAGAGTGCCTGCAGACATTGACATGTGGGTATTTAAATTTTGGCATCATTAATTTGGAGCTGAATTCCACCTGGGCACTGCAGACCAATAGACCTCAACCATGCGATCGCAAACCACTCTGCACCTCTTAGTGGGAGGCCCTGGCTATTCCCTGGGCATGCATATGCCTTTACCTCTGCTCCACGGTCACTGCTCACGGGGAAGTTTTGTCATAAACACTTTGAACAGCTACAAGCACTAATTGTTCTTTCCTCCCCCCCCCCATTTAAATTCTCATAATGAGAAAATTTGCTTCTTTTTCTGTTCTTCAGGGATCTCCTATGAAAAATCGAGAAGTATTATTTTGGCATGAGTGGATTAGATCTACAAAAGCAAAATAAACACCTAAAGCCATAGAAGGAGATATGTGATCTTTAACTTTGTTCTTATAATGAAAACAAGTTTTCTCTCACATCAATGACCTTAGGCAGGAGACAGGGCTTTCTCTGCAAACTAAGGGTCATCAAAGTCATTATCACCTTGTGCTTTATAACAAGTTGACGCCTTGGACTGCTTTCACCAACGCAGCGGACTAAATATTTTCTAAAAAATAAAAGAAAATAAAGAAGAAAAGAAATTGAAAGAAAAGTCTTCAGACTGAACCTTAAGAAACAAAGCATTCCACAATGCACGCACAACTTTTCCTGAGGAGAAAGGAAAAGAATAAAAATGAACTGCAAATGATGTGTTTTATTTATGTTGCTAATTCTTGTGTGTTAATCCAAGGGTTTATCTAGACCAACGCTACTGTAGAAAGAAAAAAAAATGGAAAAGAGTGGTGAAGAAAGTTAATCACCCCATTTAAGTGGGCTCGCTCCTACTGAATGATTTGCTACACCCTTTAAGGCTTCCTCTCTGATCAAATAAGAGAAAGTCTTTTTAGGTGCATGATTCAAAGCACTTACAGTAGATTTTTGCTTTGAACTGCCCTCTAAAAGAGCCTGTCTCAATGGGCAGAAGCACAAGGAACTGGTCCCCAAACATGACTATCTGAGCTGGATGTCACTGGATAGTACAAAGATGCCCCAGTGACAGCATGAAGTAAAACTTCCACACTGATGAATGACACAAATGATTATCCAATTTTCCTGAGGTGAGTGGCTAACGTATTAAATTATAACACTGTTGGGTATCTGCCCTGTGTGGTGCCATACATTTATTCTTTTGTTTCAAGTCAGATAGTGTAGTTATTGCAGATGAGTGAGAAGTCTTTGAGTTTAAGTGCCAGAGGCTAAAGAGATTTTGCCTCCGGATAAAATACAGAAATTATTTAAGAACTGAAAAGTGTTGTAAATTTAATAACAATCATGAATAAATAAAAAAAAAACCTAATTAAAAAGTAATAAAATGATAGGTTCTGTAAGAAAAGCCTGACTGTGGGAAGTGTTCTGGTCATATGGAACCATTTAACTTTTTCCATCTCAGTGCCCGCCTTACAGATGATATCTATATAATTTTTTTTTTTTGGTTGTGCTAACATGGTGCCTTTGTTTTCCATCTTCTTCTCTCATGAAATGACACAGTTATCTAGTTCGGTTTGAATTATGTGCGTATTATACTTCATTGCTTCACGTTTCTCTTTATGGCAGTCAACTGCAATCACAAACAAGCAGTAACAAACAAAAACCCCAGGATTGTCTTCTGTTTCTCAGGATCTTGTTCCCTGAAAGGCCACAGATGCCATTCCAGGAATTTGCTCCTGTTGTCTCAGGCAACTATTTCTCCATTAATCATAATTATCTGCTCCAAACTCCGTTTCTGACTTCATCTCTTCTGGGTGCTTATTTACTCTGTCTTGCTGAGACATAGAGCTTCACTCTGTGTTGGGTTCATTACTTAGAACCCTTTACTACTCTGGCAATAAGTGTAAAATGATGTATTGTTGATCACGCAGCGTAATAAAGTCCAGCTGTTTGGTAGCTGTAATCCAGAGTGAGTTGTGGTTCTTTCTATACCAATGTATTTGGCCATTTCCTATAAATTTCATCTCACATTATCCTACAATTTATTTGCGTTCTGTCGTGTATTTCTCATATATCTACCATTTACTTACATTCTGCCATCACACTTATTACATATTCTTGCCCAGTTATTAAAGCTCTCATGCTTGAAAGCGCCCACATACCATCTGTGAATCAGCTGAATTTGGTGCTCCTTTCATGAGAGTGTGCACCCAGCAGCAGCTAGACCATAACCTTCCTGCTTTCGTGTACTTGGCCCGATGTTAGGAGCAGAATCATCTTGTCTTTCACATGCAAATAGATTTTACCTATCCATAGTTGCAACTTCAGTGGCTCATTTCAGACTCAAGTTAACCTACAAACAATATTTATAAAGGCAGGGCAGAAATGTGATGTTTTAACATGTAACTAAAAAGTTACTGCTGGCAGTCAAGGTTTTAAAATTCCAGCATGCAAGTGGTTGCGTAAGTTTAAAACTTAATGGCTTTTTGTTTGTTAATTTATTTTTGTGTGCTGACATGTTAAGTGTTTTTCTTGATTTTTTTTTTCCT
>NW_008794456.1:4919002-4922409 GCF_000699145.1 Aptenodytes forsteri | reverse complement strand
AAAATTTCCAGCAACCTCCACTGGAAAGAAATACCTATCCACATGCGTATACATATAATTTTTTATATATATATATATATATCAGTAAATATTTTGTATGGAGGATCATTCCCAAAGAAAACAGAACAGCAAATATATCCACATGCGTATACATATAATTTTTTATATATATATATATATATATATCAGTAAATATTTTGTATGGAGGATCATTCCCAAAGAAAACAGAAAACAGCAAATAGACAAGCAAAACCCCAAAAAGGAAAAGACATATTAAAAGGTTAAATACAAAGGAACTGGCTGGTATTTTTAAAAGGTGAGATGTGATCTCTACTTAGCTAAAAAGCTGAAAGAAAAAACACATGTACTTCACACAATGAAAACTGTGTAGTTCCAAATACATAAACCTCAGCAGACTTAAAATAAACTGAAATCTCACATTGTCTACAAATCCACAGTGAAAAGAAGGTACTGAGGTGAGGGAATGATCTTTCAGTTGCCTCAAGGACAAGAGACCGTCTTCAACACAAGTCTCTGCTGCTCATGCAGATGAGCGTGGGCCCTCTATAGCAAAAGCCTGCTTTCCTGAAGGGATCTCATTTGCACCAGCTCTCCACGAGACAAACGCATACAAGTGGACAAGACTGTTCAAGAGACTAGTAAGAAATACATTTACCATAAGATAATGTCCTCCATGGTTATTACAACTCTGTCTTTTAGGAAGAAGCTAGATACACCATCTGTCAAAAGTGTACACAGACTCATAAAAGTTTATATCACTGATGAATTATTCTCTCGTATGATACCTGCTCTTCAAATTAAAAGTAAACATTTTATGCTAAGGAACAGAATATTCTTAAGCTGATCATTTTGCTTATATACCAAGTATTCTGCTCCTTGGGGCTGGTTTTTTATGTTATTATTTGTTATTAGCTTCATAGTTGGTATTTCTAAAAGTCATATGTTAACATATGTGCTGTTAAATAACTCCATATATACAGACAATATATAGTTATTTAACCTCAGGGGCTGTACAACACCAGAAAACTGCACATTCCAGCCATTATTTTCCTATTACTCTGATAATCCCATCTTTTCCAGGATTCCCAGGTGGAAGGTGATAGCCTGAAGGGCAAAAAGGGCAGGAGATAAGATCAGAATTTTAGACTTCGATTTTGCAGTAATTACTAGGTTCTGTATTTTCTCCAGTCCTATTAATAAAGCCATAGAAATTTCTAAGTAATTTCTAACATATCCACAACAGGGTGTTTCAGTGGTTTTTTTCCAAGTCCATTCAGTACATATTTTTCTAGCACAGCTGGAAGAACTTGTCAATGGAGATTCCGTCTCCCCCTTCTCTTAGAATCACAGAACCATAGAATCATTGAGGTTGGAAAAGACCTCTAAGATCATCGAGTCCAACCGTCAACCCAACACCACCATGCCCACTAAACCTAAGTGCTAAGTGCCTCATCTACTCGCCTTTTAAATACCTCCAGGGGTGGGGACTCGCCCTGGGCAGACTGTTCCAATGTTTCACCACTCTTTCAGTAAAGACATTTTTCCTTACATCCAATCTAAACCTCCCCTGGCGCAACTTGTTGCTCTGGGACAGGACTGCCTTAAACAGCAGCAGTCAGGCAGGGACGCCATAAGGAAAGCAGTGACTTGTGCTGTTATTGACCTTTGGAAAACTGCGCCTCTGGAAAGCCAGGACCAAAGCCTATAGCAGCGAAAATTAAACTGCACAAGGAGCTATAAGAAACTTCATAAGCTGAACCTTATCACATCCATGCGGAAGAGAGAAGTGCAGACTGAGCCACTGAGGTACATCCAACAGCAAGATAGGAACTTACGGGATAAGGGAAAATGATTCCCACTGATGACCCAGGCTAGTCCAAATGAGCCCTCTGGTTGTGAGAAGTTGATGTGTTTTTTGTTTTTTCATTAGATATTAACGCCCTTTTTTTCAGGTAGTGACGCTGGCTCTGCTGAAATGCCTGCATGAGCCTGTTAAACATATGTGAACTGGCTTTATTTATAAAGCAGATGCCAGGTTTTGCCAGGGGTGGAGGCACCAGCTGCCTCCTCAGGCAGACCCCCACTACTCCTCCCAGCTCCTGTTAACTAGTCTTGGCCTGAGTTAGTCCGATTTTAATTTCCAGCTGCTGGATTTTGTTATGCCTATGATTTTTATACTGTAGAAACATTTAGTAAAAGAGGTCTTTCCCTGCATGGGTACTTACAGATAATCGTAAGTTGTCTTCCTGTCTTTTCCTGAAGCAGATTAAGTAGACTGAGCTCATGTGATCTCTGTCCGTGAGGCATATAGAATCATAGAATCATAGAATCATTGGGGTTGGAAAAGACCTCTAAGATCATCGAGTCCAACTGTCGACCCAGCACCACCATGCCCACTAACCCATGTCCCTAAGCGCCTCATCTACTCGTCTTTTAAATACCTCCAGGGATGGGGACTCCACCACTTCCCTGGGCAGCCTGGTCCAATGTTTCACCCCTCTTTCAGTAAAGAAATTTTTCCTCACGTCCAATCTAAACCTCCCCTGGCGCAACTTGAGGCCATTTCCTCTCATCCTAAATATGTTTAAGAATACAAGACAGCTCTATACAATTCTGCAGAAATGTCTCCAATTTTTTAAAAGGTTAGACACCAGAACTGGGCATGGTATTCCAGTAACGGCTAACTGATGTTTTCTGCAGACACGTCCCGCTTCCTTCCCCACTCCTGGGGGTGCCTGTTCAAGTCTTGCTCTCACACCACACATAACAGTCCCATTCAGCTAAGATGCTTTAGGTGAGGTGGGACAAAATATTAGCAAGTCTATTGAACAGATTGCATCTGTACTGCGAAGAGCTGAATGGAATTTCCGATTTACCAATTAGTTTTATACTAATGTATTTATTCACAAGGAGTAAAGCCATGGTAGTACAGAGGTACTGAGGTCCTTCCCTCCTCCCTCATGCACACAACATGCTAACGTTGGTGCTGCTCTATGGAATTCAGGTAATGTATGGAGATGGGTACGCTGTACTTGGTGCCTATCATGCCTTTGCATTTTGCTTGCTGTGTGGGTGATTTAAACCACTGCATGAACCCTGGCTACCTAAAAGTGGTGTTATTTGGGGTTGGAGGAGGAAGGATTGTGGCTGGAAGCTCTCTGCTCTAAAATAGAATCATAGAATCATAGAATCATAATCATTGAGAATCATAGAATCATAGAATCATAGAATCATAGAATCATAGAATCATAGAATCATAGAATCATTGAGGTTGGAAAAGACCTCTAAGATCATCGAGTCCAACCGTCAACCCAACACCACCATGCCCACT
The DNA here is from genome assembly GCF_000699145.1 of Aptenodytes forsteri. Classification (NCBI taxonomy): domain Eukaryota; kingdom Metazoa; phylum Chordata; class Aves; order Sphenisciformes; family Spheniscidae; genus Aptenodytes; species Aptenodytes forsteri. The sequence goes on along the minus strand of NW_008794456.1, from coordinate 4,919,057 downwards.
AAACCATGTCCCTAAGCGCCTCATCTACTCGTCTTTTAAATACCTCCAGGGATGG
>NW_008794456.1:4901353-4918958 GCF_000699145.1 Aptenodytes forsteri | reverse complement strand
CCCACCTCGCTACAACCTCCTTTCAGGGAGTTGTAGAGAGCGATGAGGTCTCCCCTCAGCCTCCTTTTCTCCAGGCTAAACAACCCCAGTTCCCTCAGCCGCTCCTCATAAGACTTGTTCTCCAGACCCCTCCAGAAAAGCAAGCATTTCTCTTGCAAACGAATGAGCTATGTACGAACCTAACTACTGGTTACGTTCCTTTCATCTAACTCATCTAACTCTGCTGCTCACCACTTCCTGTGAGAGATATAATTACTTTGATTCTTGCTTCAGGCCACTACTGCTCTTTCAGTGCTACTCCACAGCTGTTGAACTCCTACTGCACTTGCCCTATTATAATTCTTTTTTTTTTTTTTTTTTTTTAAATACCAGCAATAACTAGCTTACTATGTTAACACTGATTGCATCTGATGGGCAACTCAATCTGAAACACAGAAGCTCTGTAAGTCTTGCAGACACATTTCAGCAGAGACGTGGATGTATGTGTAATGACTTAGGTTTGTCTTATATTTACAGCCTCTCAAAATGCAGGTGATGGAGACAGGAAAGACTATTATTTTTCCTACAACTCTAAAATTTGGAACATTTTATACAGGATTTCTATAAATTATCCACTAACTGATAATGCCACATGTGGAAGGGTCCAATATTTATCTTTATAATGTATTCTGAAACTTAATACAGCTTGCAAAGATATGTGAAGCCAACAAGGCAACCTGAATTAAGGGAAAGAAATTTTAGGTTGTATATCACAAACCCGCACTTAATTGTGAACATTACTAGCTTGCTGTAAACTTCAGTGCCTCTTATAGTCAAGGTGACCAATGATTCAAAATATCTCCTGTAATTTTGCATACACTGTGCTTTACAAGTCAGCAAAGAGAGCAGTTTTACTCACAGGATTCTTGCGTATAAACACAGCTATCCATTTCCATGGACAAACCAGTTCTGCATGCAAATATTATTCTGGATATGCTCATGTTTATATACCTTATGGGTTGAGGTCAGGCAGAATTATTCATGAAAGACGTTTTAGGTGGCTTTAAGCTTATCTCTTTCCATTAACTATTCAAGGAACTTGGGTCTTCTGAAAGACACTTAAATTAACTTTCAGAAGCAGCTTAAAGTAGATAAAACAAACATCCTGGCTGCCAAATTTAGTTATGAATACATAGTTTTCCAGTGACCTGTGGATTTTTTTTAGATCTGGATCTGTGAACTGGAAGTTAAACTATCTACGCAATTCCAAATTTCAGGATAATCAGTATCAGTTTTATGGTTTGAATGAACTTTTTTGATGTTAATTGTGATTACATGCTGGTGAAAATGATGCAAGCACTTAGGAACACTTTGTTCAATATATTCTGGCTGCTCCACAAAAACACAATTAACATGAAGCAATTGATAACCCAGGTAAATGTTTAATTCACTTTTCATAACCGAAAGAGTGCGAAGCAGCCAGTGCTTCTTAAAAAAACCCTCAACACAGTGACAGGAAAATAGACAGGTCCAGTTGCTATAAATCAAACATAACCTCAGGAAGGCAGACAGCAACATTGCCTAGAGGCAGGACACTTCTGTTCCAATCTTTTACCTGGCCTGAGGCAAGTCACTTTGTTTGCTTTGCTTCATTTCCCATATGCAAAACACTGTAAACATGGGCTGTCTGCTTTGTCAGGAGTTAAGTCCTAAGCACGTAGGTGTGTAAGTTAGGAGGGGACTTGTGTGTACTGTTGTGAGCTCTTTGCCCTGGGCTAAGACTTTAAAGAGCACAACTGCTCTCACAGTATAGACATGAACATAGGGATCTTCACTGGGAGTGCTTCAAGGTCAACATGTGAGATGTGCTATATGAAGGCTACATACAATTACCCTTAACCTCTACATTCTGGAAAAAGCGGATTAAGCCTTCTATTTCGACTGCGACAGTCATGTGTTAGTGCTACTGGCAAAGCAGCTGACACATTTTAAATAAATCTTAACACTCAGCTAAGTTATCACCTCCTTATGTGACTTGCACATAAATGACCCGGTAAACTTTTCATTTTTGTGCCTTTTGGTGCAAAAGAAAATACATTCTTTAAAATTTGGTTGTGTCGTCCAGGAGCAAATGAATACGGGGTGTTGCCAAACAACTGAGTAGGAATGGCTTCCTAAAATGTAGCTGGTGTTTCATACATGATGTATATTGCTTTAAACTCAGTTATAGTCTCATTCTCACTTTTTATATTCCTTTTTTTTAAAAAAAAAAAAAGAGAATGGAAAGGATTTTTATTTATTGAAAGTATACTGGTGATGTGAAGTAATCAGCAGACACCACAGTCATGTTTATAAAAGTAGCTGTCTAATCATCTTTGCTTCCCGGTGTATTTACTGTAAAGAAATAGATTTCATTTAAAAAGAGCAATTAACTTGTGCAATCACTATATACAGTAAGACATTGATTCTGCTCAGTGCTACATTGCTATTAGACTCTAGCTGAATGCAATAACTAAGCCAACACTGACATATAACAGAGGAAGAAAATGTTTTTATTTCAGAGGAATCCGAACAACTTTCAATTTCCAAATGATTAGAGCAAAGATGCTCACTGTAAGGAATTGACACCATTAGTCATACATATCATTTGATTGCTTTTCTTAATAAGTCTGGTTGTAGTGCTTGGATTTCCTTTTTCTAGTGAAAGTAGATATAATTTAGTCTCAGACATGACTCGATGTGGTTGCTGTTCACAAACGTACCAATATTAATCCACCAGTCTTATTTATTGTAGTTGACAAAGCAGGCAGAAGAAATCTAATGAAAAACAGTGTTAAATTTTTATGACTATGAAATCCTCTCATAAAAATTTAAAGGCCAAAAAATATAAGGGTCAATGGGTGTCATTAATTTTATCTTCACCCGCTGCATTGTATTGGTTAGTATTACTAGGAAGGTCTAGCAGCTACTGACGAAAAATGAGCAGAATGAGTAGGGCATATAAATCTTTACCTATCTATATCTGTGAACTATAAGCTCTCTCTCCCTTTCATATAGACATACTCACATATACACATAGGCATATACAAGTGCCACTTCACCAAATTCAGTGCCAAAAACCCCATCTTTTTCATTCCTTCCAAAATCATGTTCAGGATTTCTTGGACGTTTGAGACCAACAGTCACAGCCTTCACCCCAAAACCTGGCTCCTGCATCTGTCACAAAAAAGACGTGTTGGGCAACATTCACCCACAACTCAGTCATCAGATCTACTGTAGATTCTAATGAGCGAACAAGGAACATTTCAAACAATTTATGGTCCAGGAGGACTGCATCCTGCCTGCCTAGATGTAAAAGTTCCTGCACTGAATAAGTTGGTATATTACCTACAACAGCCACCAGCTCAGTTATCCTGGCTGCTTCTCCTCACGGAATCTGCAGAAAGCCAAGGTCTGAAAGGCCTGGGTAGGAGAGAGTGAGGGCAAATTGCTTTTTCGCCTCTCTTGACTTCAGACTTTGTGGTTATTGAAGCATTTGTGCTGGGCGCGTATAGGAGGTGATGTGAAAGCCAACCCCACAGGTTTAGCCTCGGCCTGCCATGTCGCTTAGGCACCTCAAGCAGTAGTGTCCAATATCTGCAGACTTTTTATGATGAAAAAGGAATTGCTTGCTTCTCTGTTGAGCTGTAAAGAAAGTGTTTGGCTTTTCTTTTTGTTTCAGTAATGCCTCTGATTATTGCTGGAAAACTTTTTGCGAAGACAAACTGTTCGTTCAAAAAATGAAATGCAACAATCTATCTTCCGTTTCTTTTAATAATTATTGGGAGGAAAGTTATTTATATCTTTGCATATAAATGTGAAGTTCTTCCCAGTCTTGAGATCCACCAGTCTTACAGACTTTTTAACTTCACTCAAATTCCATTCTAAGAATTGAAATGGTTCCTAATTGCTGGGGCAGATTCAGGCACATCTTTTGAAAAGAAGTGGGAGGAAAAGAAAGAGTGGCTAAGAGAAAACTTGCCAGGTTTTGTGGGGTGTTATGCTATAACATGGCGTGTAGGTTTATGAATTCTACATAATTTCTTAGGACAATAAGCATACAGTACAGAAGTTTGCTGAAATCTGAAACAACAAAAGATTTAAGTCACATTATGACTTCAAGCTACAGCAAGTTACACAAACAATCTCATCATTTCTTGGTGGTCCAGCAAAGAAACACCAATGCATCATGCCTCTGCTACCTTCTTGATTGACAGATTACCACATCCCACTCAGAGGTCACAGCTTGCACTCCTTATAATTAAATTGCCTGACATGTATGAGTTAGAGTCTTTACAAGTCGTTTGTTTCTAAGCATATGCGTTTTATTGGTTCCTCATCATTTGCTGCCAATCATTATGCAATTGATTATCTAAACACATAATCAGTTGCATTTCAACAATTTTCAATGGCAAATCAATCACGTCTGTGAAAAGTTAACAATTCTGTTTAAATCTTAGTAGGGTTTGGATTTTAATAGCTATTACGCAGCAAAAGACTGTTCAGATTCTATTTTAGGCTGAAAAAATATAGCACAGCCAATATACACCTCCTCACTTATGGTAGCTTTTAATTATGCCATGTACACTTATATTAAACAATGAAAAATGTGGGTCACAGCTTCTTGCTACACTATGAGAGTGTCACATGTTTGACTCACAGTAAGATCAGACAGAGTAGTGTGAAGAACATATGTCTGAATGAATGTTCAAAAACTAGCCAAAGCATTCAATGAATATTGTTATCCACTTTTGGAAGATTGCTGGGCAATTTAAGGATTCATATTATTATGTTTTTGCCAAGTTTGGGTAAAATCTGAACATGCAAGCTTTCAGCTGAATTTGATTTTGTTTAGAGTTAATTGAGAACTATAGCTTGTTGTGAAACCTGGTGGATCCAAAGCAATATAGATGAAAGAAAATCACTTTGCTATAATTATCAAATCTACCTCTAGGTTTGATTCGTAAACTCTTGAGAACAAAAACCTTTTTTTGTTGTTCTGTTTGTATATAACACAGCCCAGGTTCATAGCTAGACTTGTAGATACAACTGCAACAGAAATAGATATTACTAAAGCCAAGATGAATAAAGACAATACAGTAGAAAGACCAGAAACAAAGGAGTACCTCCACCCTGAACCAAGCTGAGTAGGGGTTGTGTTTTTTCACCCAGTTCTTATTGTAACACAACTCTTGACATCACGTTGTTAATCCAGTAACTTTTGTCATGCACTGGTAGCAAGGCTAAGCAGAATGATGGAGAACCTTCCAATTAATTTTCAAAAGGGGAACGTTACACATTCCCATGTTGCATATGACTTCCCTTAAATTCCTGCTCAAGGATAGACAGTGGGGGTTTGCAGATTTTTTTCCCCTCAAACCCACCTCCTTTTCACTTCAGATTGCCATCATAATGTGATTGTCACTGACATTTTCAATATCAAATCTTCCACCAGCATTTGCTTCACAACAACTTCCATTAGAATGGGTTGCAAGGTACTGATGGATTGACTGGGAAAAACTGACCCATCTGAAAAGTAATATTTTTGTGGAAAATTTCAATATTATAACTTCTACTGGAAAAATACACACAAGTAACACAACTATGGTGTTTTTTTTCTTTCAGTACTTGGAAGAAAATACGAAAAATCTTTAATCTCAGAAAAATTCAATTTCTGAGCACTTTATTTCCCTTCACTTTCCTTGGGATATCCAGCAGAGCTGTAATTAAACTTTCCAGTCAAACTTGGAGCAGTGAAAGTTCAGAAAGTCAGGATGTGAGCTTGGCATCAGTGTGCTTAGCCAGATTTTGTCACTTTGAGTTGGCATGACCGGACAAAGGCTTCAGAGCCTTTCAGAGAGCTCACGTCTTTCTTCCCCATTATGCAACTTGTTGACAGTTTGTTCTGGCACAGTGGCTACAAGATAATTGAATCCCCAGCTGTAGGATGAAACAATCCAGACTACTGAAACTGGTATTAGTGAGGTCCAGTCTTGGTGCCTAACTTGGGGCTAAGTTCCAAGATCTCCTCATTCCCTCAGTTCCCTGAGGAACAAGGTTTGTGTCCATGACCTTCAGTCATGAAGATTTTGTTGTAGGATGAGGAAATGCAGCCACCTCTGCACTATGGCCTGCCCATGCCTCATGGCTTCCCCTGCTGTGAGTAGTGAAGTATGAAGCATGTGGGACTGAACCAGGCTTTGTGGAGAAGCATAAAGAGAAATTCCCCCTGCCCTGTCCAAAGCCATGTATCCACATGCATCCATAAACGTGTTGGAGTATTGATTTTGATCAAATGAGCAAAGCTGGCAACTAGTGCTGTATACAGAGTACAGGCTGACATTTCCAAGTTAGTACACTGGAGTACAGCTGTGGTGGGTTAACCGTGGCCACCAGCTAAACTCTCACCTAGCTGCTCAGTCACTCTGTCTCCCTAGTGGGACAGGGAAAGAACATAAGATGAGAAACAGGAACAAGACTGTGGGTCAAGATAAAGACAGAGAGATCATTTACCAATTATTGTTGTAGGCAAAACAGACTCAACTTGGGGAAAAGTAATTTAATTTATTGCCAATTAAAATAGATTCGGTATTGAGAAACAAAAAGACACACATATCTGCTTGGGCTGCAGGGAGTTACCTGCTCCACCACTGTGTCCTCCACAGGCGGCAGGGGAATCTCTGCTCCAGCACCAGGAGCACCTCCTCCCCCGTCTCCGTCTCTGACCTTGGTGTCTGCAGGGTTGTTTCTCACTTTTTTCCCTCTCCTCCTCTGCCTGACCAGTGTTTTCTGATCTTTCTTAAATACATTTTCCCATTGGTGCCACCAGTTTGGCGGATGGGCTGGGCTGTGTCCTGCGGTGAGGCTGTTGCGGAACCGGCGGGAACCGGCTGGAACTGGCTGTGTCTGGCACGGGGCAGCCCTGGAGCTCTCCTCACAGAGGCTTCCCTGCAGCCCCACCCCACCAACACCTTGCCATGGACACCCAATTAATTAATTTCTACTGATTATCACTAACTGCCAGTGGGTGACAGGTTCATGGGAGTTGCCAGATCCCTCTTTAAAGATGTCATCCTTAGACATATATACGAAGTTGCTCAACCTGATCCAAATATTATTTGCAGTGCCAAGAAAGAAATCCTACCGCTCTTGTACAGAAATCAGAAATAAGCAGTCATGATTCTAGATCAAAAAATATATATATTTCTCCTAAGTTGAGTTTGTGATGAAGCACAGACGTTTTTCTGAGGCCTGGGGGAAAAGGGCTATTGTTTCTAGTGTTGTCAGTTCATACCTTCTTGTTAACATAGTCATGCCTGCAAATATTTTTCTCCATCTCCTGGGGAGAAGATGAGGGAAAATACTGCTCTGTTCTCTAAAAGATGAACCTGTAGCCTGCGTGCTTCGGAAAGGAAATACTCCACTTGCTCTGCCTGTTCTTTAATCTACCAGGCGTCATTACAACTGCATGGAGTCCCAACTAGAGCTTATCGTCTCTGCTCTGTTTGTCAACTTGGTGAGTATTTTACACAAAAATTCCTAGCCGCTGTATTCAGGAAGGACAAGTCCTCCTAAAAAACGTTTGTCTGTACAGTGAACAGAACCTAAATCGTATTGTCCCTTAAAAAAAAGCACGGTCTGACTCATTGCAACCTTTAAATAGGATTTCTGGAGGCTGCTTTCACAGTTGCGTGGAAGATAAATAGTTTATTTGATGTATAGGAGATGACTGGTTTCACTAGATTTGTTAAAGAACAGGATGTAAAAAGTTGACTAAAAACAATAACTTAAGTTTCTGGTGTGGAACAAAACGTGTCGTTTGGTCTGCCCTAAAACTCCAAAGAGATGCACAGGTATTGACGCATTTGAATGGTTTATTGACAAAGAAGCAAACAGGAATCAGTTCTGTTGAGGTTGCTTGAACTGCTTGAACATAATACATCAGTTGTAATATATTGTCTGCATTCCTTAGAGGTGGATATTGCAGGGGAAAAAAAACCCCACACAACTGGTTGTTTTGGGGTTCCTTGGTGAGAACAACTAAACAATGTAGCTTAATATTTTCACTTGTAAGACTTTAAAACAGGCTTGTAATTCTCTAAAGCTTAAACTATTCAGGATAACGTATCCTCTGTCAGATGTCTGCATCACAGTACATGTGATTTTGAAAGTTTCAAATAATACAGTTCAACCTTCTCCAATAACAAGATTGAGAGGATTGGAATTTTTTTTTTTTTTTAAAGTGTTTACAGTCCAATCACATAGAAATACTAGTGCTTCCAACCTTTGAAATAGGACCAGGAGTTTGAAAGGTGTCCAGTTGTCAAGGGCAGTGGTAAAGAACTTTACAGTTTTGTAAATACATACATATATAAACACATATTTGAAAATTAAAGATTGTACATCTTCGGAGCAAGCTTTTAGGAGTTTGGTAATATATACAAACCATTCTTTCTACTCTGGGTAACGTCTTATATCATGTAGATACTGATGAGCCACAATTCATTGTATCTACCACCTTATTACAAGCTGAGAGGCTCTGTCATTCCAATGATTACTTCTGTTGCAAATACCCTTCATCACAAGAATCACTGAAATTCAGAATTAGTAGTCTATTTGCAACATAAATACTCAGTAAACATGGAGGGAAAAACAAAAGCCAGAAACATTGACTAGCTTACTGTGCAATGAGGAACAGAAGGGTGAACAGGGTTGTACAGAAAATAAGAGTGAAGCAAAAACAGAAACCAGTGAGAACAATAACCAAGTGTTACAATGACATGCAGAATGATTAAAAAAAAAAAAAAGGAATTATAATAAGAACAGGTGTAGCCCGAAAAAGGTATTGAAAAGGGTGGGAATGGAAGAAGAGAGATATGTTGTCATGACGAGGAAAAAGTATAAACACAATGATAGGAACTGATGCATTGGGAGAAACTCCAGATTTCTTTTTCTTAGCTTTCATTTTTTTGTCAGCCAACATCAGTAAATCCCACCATCAGGCTATATTTTTCTTCTTTTTCTAATCATTGGCCATGTGATGGAAAACGACCTCCTACAGCTGTCACTGAGGCAGTTGAAGTAACAGATGTTTGTTCTATGGATCTGAGGTCTCCAGTCTGTCCAATGACCCAAATTGGAACCATTCTGATGCCACGTGATGCAATAACACACAAAAAAAACCCTTCAGATATTTCATGATGAAAAACTATTCTACAAGATATTCTCCAAGGCTGCAAATCCAGGCACTTAAAGCTTACTGAATGCCAAAACTGACAGCTGCCTTTGCATCTAACCTGCTGGAGTGCTCACATTATGGTAGTCTCCCAACAAAATTCCATGACATTTTTCTCACAAGACATTTGCTTCTATTAGCTTATAAACTGGAAGGAAATCATTACATAGATTGTTATTACATATTTTTTAACTCATCATTTACTGTGTGGTGCTTTAGGACTTACTTCCAGAGCAGCAACAAACACACTATATGAGCTTCCCAACAATCATCTTCAAGACATTTATTCTCATTAAGATAGATTCACTTTATTTGTACACTCCCTTTCCTTCCTTTTTGCTCTACCGTCTCTTCTTCAAGTCTCTCACAGGTCCTTCAGTATGGATAAGGAGAAATAATTGCAAGTGGTTGAGTTAGTGCGGCCTAATCAGTTACTCAAGTCACCTAAATGATGTTAACTGAGCCAACAGCCTTTTCTAGTTTACTGAATACATTTAAAAAAACCCCAACTGTATTATCATAGTGGCTCATGAAGACAGTATAAGCTAATACACTGCTTGTGGTTGAGATGAACTTGGTTTACAGAGTTTTGTTGCTCAGCTGGTCATGACTCCTAACTCATTGCTTTAGACCATCTGTCTGTCTCTCCTCACATTTCGATCTATGATGAAAAACAGGTTAAGGGACACAAGATGCCTTTGCAATAATTGCCCTCTTCCCTAAATTCCACAAAATTTCATAGCTGTTGTTCAAACAAAACACCTACCAAATTGTATGTTCTGAGCTGTATTTTTTTTTTAATCAGTTAATTACAATGACAAGATTACATTTTTAAAAATCAAAATAGCACGACTTTCTGTAAAAGCAAAAAGTATCACTTGGTCGGCTGTTGGTTCACACATGTTTTGTTACAATTTTCTTTTGTTGTTTTTGTTTTTTAACAAGTTCAGGCATTTCCTCTCTCATCTAGAATTTCTATGGCTCTCATTTTTGCCACATGTGATCTCTCCATCTCCCCTGCTGCTGCTGCTGTTGCTGCTCTAACAGCTCTGGTTCTCTATGCTGCTAAGAAGTGAACCCAAAGCAAATGCAGAGCCCAAGTCCCTAATCAGGGAGATCAAAGAGGCATCCCTGAGCAGACCCACGTGAGTCTGACCCTCTCTGCCTCCAAGTCACCTTTCTTCCCTTTGAACAGTGAAACTCAGCTTGACTTCCATATCGGGCCTCTCTCTGGGTGCCTAACTGATATTTATTACCTTCTTAAAGGATAGACACAATGGAAACGAGAGGGAGTTACACTCTGTGCAGAATAATAGATTTTTATATCCTATCAACTGAAAGTGTTTAATGTGTTCAAGAGGGGAGACATGATAACCTGCATCTTGGAATAAAAAAAGAAAATGAAACTGCAAGTCTGCTGGCAAGAATTGTCCTAATTAACAAGGGATAGTTCCATATAAATGAAGACTGGCACATGTAGTGTCTATAAAAACATGAGAAAAAAATTTACTGAGGTCTTTATTAGCCTATTAATGTGATCTCAGTAGCATGGCTGTTGTTAGGAAATAACCTGGAAGTCCAGACATTTGACCAAACTCTGCTTCATTCAGTAATACCGTTCTGACACTCTTAGCAGCATATCTGCCCATTTTGAAGCTTTTAGTACAAAGTTTGTGTCGATTGAATCAATCTAACAGAAAAAAAATCAACCTCGCGTACTGACAATAAACCATATTATATTAAGCATCTTTCTTCAGTATCTGATCCTTTATAAAAAAAAAAAAAAAAGTATATCTACCCTTCCAAAAGGCCTAACTTTGCCAAAAAACCACTAGTTCTCTTTCTGACTTCATCAGATCAGGAACTAGAGCTTTGTTCTGAAGAAAGCCAGCCTACAGACCCAACTCAGAGCCCAAATCACTGAGCAGGATGTACAGCCCTGCGAGCAATCAGGCGGTATTGGCAGAACATAAACTTGCCATAAATAATTTGGACTACAAACAGGAATGCTTCTAACTATCAACAGAGTGAGTCTCTAGTTTTTACTGAGGTATATAAAAGGCAAACACCACAACTCATTTTAACACAAGATTTGGTAAGTTTAGGATAGAAATTACATAGCATAGTTGTCTCTGATAAAAATAAAAAAGTGCTAGACTTGATGGAACCAGAGATCTCCTTTCGTCCTGCATACTTTTTTCTTATGATGGCAGGTGAACTGCTCCAGGTCTGAATTTTGATTTCTGTAAGGTAAGGTTAAAAATTCTAATGTTTTTCCAGCAGTTAACCAAGGTATCCCAGAATGTATCTCTACAGTAGTGTTTTCCTTCTCATTTTTTTCCTTGGTAGTGTCTTCAAAATCATGGGAAATTGACTGAAAAAGTAGATGTGCCATGGGAATGGAATCCTGGTTTTTATGCTATTCCAGCGCCTTAATCAAGAAATTATTTTTTCTCCCTAACACATTGTGGTTTTAAGCTTAAAAAACAACTCATTTTTGCTGGTAGAGTAGATGTGTATGAGTTCCTCTTTGCATGATCTCTCTCTAAGACAGCCTGTCTCCAATAACACAAAGCCTCGCCAGCTGTAAGAATTGAGTACCATGCTGTAGCGTGTGGTATTCAACAAAGCCGTCTACCCTGAGTAAGAAAGTCTTTAAAGAATACAAGATTCTATTACAAGCACAAATAATTAAGCGTATTTACATTGGCCTCACAGAAATAGTGCATGGGTTTGTTCGAAGTACAAGTTGGGGTCTCTTCTAGTAATTTTTAGTTACTATGTCCTTTGTGCACCTATAAAAAATTTCAGTGCCTTTTTCAGCTCCCAGAAGCAGTGAGAGGTTTTTTCAAAGCAAATAAAACCCTACAGCTAAACAGATAAAGCAGGATGCAAGCAATTGCTGTTTTTCTTTGTGATACCATTGAATTTAAAGCAGTTCAAGGCTTTTACTTGTATGAAAAGCTTTCAAACTATAGTGTAAATTCATTCTTATTTTGTAGATCTTGAGCAGTTTTGTGTAGGGTCATAAATAATGAGATTTGCATCACCTGCTTTAGCCATCTAAATGTGTTGATGTCTTAGCGCAAGCTGATCTGTTAGGCTTTTAAATGTCCAGTTTAGGAACCTGAAGAAGACAGTTTCATTCTAAATATCTTAAGATTGCTCTTTCTTGACACTAGAAGAAGCCTAGATGACTAAATTATAGTAGATTCTAAATTTTATCCACCTAAAGTCAGAGGAATTCCAGAGGTCACCCAAGGCAGAAGAGTCATTTCAATTCATGTATTTTTTAGAGCAAATGAATGTTTTTTACTTTGTCACCCGTGAAACACTGGAGCTTTTTCAGGATCTATGACAGGTTAAGTAGAAAATCAAGCCTCATGTTTGTAAACTCATACAAGGAACTACAGCTTCCTTGGGAAATATTTGAGAGTTCAAAATCTGAAAAAGTGTAATACCATCTATATTACCAAGACACCAAGCTTTAGTGTCATTAATCTGACAAATGAGTCAGCCATATACTAGTTGCTTTCCAATTTCTGTGTTTTTAAAATATCACAGAAAGACTTGACAGGAATCCAAAATATTTGCCGGCAGGAAGCATAAATACATATTCTCATTGGTGTTCTTTAAAGTCTTTTTCTCATTTTAAAATTGAAAACTCTCTAGTATTATGCCCCATCTAAAATAGCTAGTGGTCTTTCTTTTTTCTTTGCTCTTAATTAATTTTCTGAAAGGTATCATCATTGATTTGCTCTTTGTGACACAAGTATAAAATTATTTAATTTGACTGGTGGCTGAGAAGAGAACATGGAGGCATTTCACAGGTCAAAGCTTTTCTATTTGATTCAGAAGATACTGTTTATATTTCTTACCTTGAAACAACAAAATACTTAAAATTCAAAACTTGTGCTTCAGAATGGGTTTGGGAATTCATTTTGTTATCGTCTTTGATTCTTGTTATTAAAGCAATCTAGGAATTGAGAAACGCATTTGCTTAACCATAGGGAAAGGCATATATATGCTAAAAGCTGAAAGAAAGCAGAAGGCTAGAGAGATAATGAATTCACTAAAGGGCATATTTTTTCAACTATGTCTCAAAGTTATTCGGTACTTTGAGGAAGTAACCCTTACCATTGGTCCACAGATTAAACTGCCCAGCAGACCAGTTTATTTTATGTGCAAACCTTCAGTCATCCACTTTCTGGTACGTGCTTCATAGCAGAACAAAAAGGGACTCGAAACAACTGTTTAATACTATTTTATCTATGTTAGTTGTCATATAGCTGGGAACATGGGAAAAGTAAGACACTGATAGTCTACATTATTTTTTAAAGACTGTGCTTGTGACACCAAGAACTTGATCATTAATTTTTAACACTGTATAGGAGTGGGAATCATACTACAACTTCCATTCAAAGGGCCTAATAATAGACGTTAGAGTCAGTGTTGAAAACTGGTCATGATCCTTCTTTTGTCTGTTGGATATCACTGAAGCCACAATTAAATGAGAAAAAAACCAACAAAACCACCTTCAATTTGATTGCATAAGGTGCCAAATTTTTATTTCTTTGGTATTTTGTGTCCTTTCAGATTTTCAGTATGCATATGACTTGGTTATTTGTCTGTAATGACACCATCAGTCAAATTTTTCTCTGTAATAGTAAACTTTTGCTATATATAATGCACCAGAAGTTCAGATTATACTGGTATGACTCTTTTATACTTTTTGGTCTGGAAACACAGAATGCAGTGGCACCATAGTAAACAAAACTTTGACAACAATTAAAGCCCTATCATGACCTGTTATGAAATGGCTTATATTTAGGGAGTGTTTCTTCTGAACCAGAAGGTAAATCTTTGATTTCAGGTCAGCTCAAAGATTCCCAAAATTGTGGTGAAACAGCACCTATAGTGAAGTCTTAAACCATTCTTTCTAAATTTCTAGTCACACATTCATTCTAAATATCTACACACACTGAAAAAAAAGGGGGTTGTGTCCTACAAAAGATGCTTCCTCCATACGATTAAAAAGCATTGGGTTCTGGCATTAGGCTTACATAATTTGGTGGAGTCATATTTGAGGCAAATTAACTAACTAAGCTTCATAATACATGTTCTACCCGACATCAGTTTAGACATTTGTGGGTTTTTTGGTTTGGTTTTTTTTTTAATTGCCTTTAATTTAATAAACCATCACCTGAAATAAATAACTATTTATAAAGATGATGTGAATTTGCAGGAAAAATGAAATAGTGTTGGCTTGACATACATTCAAATAGCCTTTTTTATTAATAAAACTGCAAGTTTTTATTTAATACATATGTAAGATCTGTTAATGGAACAAATACCTTTCTGCGTTGTGGTTCATTCAGATTTATGTCGCTCTCTTCTGGCATGTTTTACAGATAATCTCTCTCTCTCACTTTGTGACATTCCTTCCAATCTCTGTTACTAAGCACTGTTTATTTCAAAGCTCTTTTGAATAGGCATTCAACAGTAAAGTCATTTGCTTTGGTGAGGACCTCTTTTCCTTTAATTTCATCATCAGTTTCTACTTGTGATAAAAATCAGCCCAGCATTTTCAGGCATAAAGTTTTGCAGATATCTGGTGAAATCCTGGCCTGAGAGAAGTCAAAGGAAAATTCACTTTAACCAGATGAGAATTTCACCTTTTGAGTTTCAGACTAGGAACACCCATTGCCATAGCCATAACCTAGTCATACCTCAAATAGACCATGTAATTTTAGCAAGTGATTCCACACTAGTTGTGTATGAAATTAAAGCATATATTTGAAAAAGATGTCCAGTCTTGATGTGAAGACTTCAAGTGACAGAATCACTTCCCTTGATAAACAGTTCAAGTGGTTAGTTACTGTCTTTGTTAAAAATACCTGCTTTTGCTTGAATTTGGCAAGCTTCAGTTCTCACCCACTGAATCCTGATATCCCTTTATCTAGTGGATTAAAGAGGAGTGTGGGAACAGGCAAGTGGTCCAGTGCATTAGTTTCCTTCCCCCTACTTTACAGGCATTGATTATCGCCCATTTGTAGTGGCAGGATATATTGTAACAGATCTAGTTAAGTTTCTTCTGTCAGATACTTGCTATAAGGTTGTGTGAGGTCCTAATCTAAAGGAGGCTTGTACTGTAAACTTCTTTTAGCCTGTATGCCGTAGTTAAAGGCGGAGATGCTCGAAGGTCGCCGTTTCTTTTTTCACCAAGGAATTTTTCACTGTGCTTTCACTAGCCTTGGATGGTCCTGCCACTACAGCAGTCTTTCCCACTACAAAAGACTGCCTGTGTCTTTCTGCCTCCTGTCTAGAGCTCCCTGTGATGCCTTTACAATTTTTTTCCTTTTTAAAATCCTTCTTTGAACCCTTAAACTCTTCACTTATCACCTCAGTCCCCCTGTCCTACTTGAAGTATTTCTGGATCTCCCAGTCCCTTCTTTTCAGGCAGGTAAGAAAAATTTAGTGTTCCTGGCTTGTTTCAGCTGCAATAAATGACCAGTTAAGATTTAGTGACCTGCTATTGCCACTAGTTTGACAACAACATAGCACACCCATTATCAGCAGTATTTGGCACGTACTCGTATAGATGTATCCAAGATTATAACAGGCCCATATGAGCAGCTTCAGAAGACTGACCAGAATTCATTAATGTGCAGTCAGAACTCTCAATTCATCATGGTGGGGCAGAAATGGGAATTTTCTCCCCTGTTCTATGACACGCGGTTGGGTGAATATATCTGAGATTCTTCCAGAACAACAGCCATTCCAATTCTCTTGCAAAACTTGTCCCAGCTTTATAGCTGCAGTGACTTGGAACGGTAAATCCTGTAGCCCTGTAAAAAAATATACTCTGCGCTTTGCTTTGGAGGACATACTACAAAAGGTTGAGAGAATTCGGTTTGCTTTGCCTTAAGAATGTAAGACTAGCAAGCAATCATATTGCTGTCTTCAGCCACCTGATGAGAGAATATAGAGGTGACAGAGCCAGACTCTTCTTGGATGAGCACAGGGAAAGGACAAGGGACAACAGACACAAATTGAAATCCAGGAAATTCCACTTAAATATGAGGAAAAGTTTTTTTTCTCCATGACAGGCTGTCAAATCTCCATCCTTTGAGATATTCAAAGCTCGATTGGACAAGGTCATGTGCAGCATTTGGACTTGCTTTCAAGGGGGTTGAAGCAGACACCTTCACATGTCCCTTATAAACCAAATTATTCTGTGATTCCATGATAATCTTTTTCTGAATTCATTTTCCTATGTCATTATTTCTTTTACATGGTCTTTCTGTATTCAAGAGTGGATACAGCATTTTAGAAAAGAAAACACCTGTATGACTGTTGGTGGTGTGAAAAGCGCTCAGTGGGCAGCACAAGGCACTGCTGTTCTGTTTACCTACAGATGAGCTAGTCGTAGGTCCCAGTTCCCATGCCTACCTCACCTCTAACCGACCACCACATAAAGTGGTGTATACTTACTTCAGGCTGAATATTAATTAGAAATCTAAATGTAAAAGGTAATCTATTTAAATTGTCCATTAATAAATGATTTAGTTAATAAGTATTAATCTAGTGATGGCAAAGCAGCTTTATAGAATTTTGATTTCCCTCCAACTCCCTCTATTGAGAGACTCCTAATTTTAACTTATTGAACCAGCCTACCAATGAACCAACCAGTAAAATATTTTTTGACCTTTTCATTCTCTTGTTTAGTGTTGTGCCAAAGCGCTTAGAGAATGTTCTAATCAAAAACAGAAGCTCGTATAACTCTTAAGATTAATAGTTTACATTTTCCAATACTGTAAGTGCCATTGTGTTAACAAACATTGAAATGTTAATTACAAGAATACATGACGTGATGCAGACATTAAATATATATTTCACTGAATAAAAATGTAGAGGTTTTTTTCCTGAATTATGAAGCAAGGAACAAAAAGAGTGGACAATAAATAACCACACACAATAACCACAAGGCAGCATTTTTCATAGATTCATAGATTTTAGGCACAAAAGGGACCAATATCATCATCTCAACTGCCTTGCAGCTTAAGTGGCTTCAAATTTCATCTACTGACTCTTGCACAGAACCAATAACTAGTTGTTGAAATAAGACATATATATGTTCAAATAAGAACCGGAAGGAGGATCCGGGGAACTACAGGCCTGTCAGCCTGACCTCGGTGCTGGGGAAGATTATGGAGCGGTTCATCTTGAGGGCGCTCACAAGGCATGAGCGGGACAACCAGGGGATCCGGCCTAGCCAGCACGGGTTCATGAGAGGCAGGTCCTGATTGACCAACCTAATCTCCTTCTATGACCAGGTGACCCGCCTAGTGG
>NW_008794456.1:4898349-4900371 GCF_000699145.1 Aptenodytes forsteri | reverse complement strand
GACATGGTTTAGTGGGCATGGTGGTGTTGGGTTGACAGTTGGACTTGATGATCTTAGAGGTCTCTTCCAACCTTAATGATTCTATGATTCTATGGTAAGACAATATTCTCTCTTCAAAGAATATTCAGGCATTATTTCAAAACTTCATGGTAGAAAATCAGCCATATCCCTAGGTAAATTCTTCCAGTGGTTAATTATTTTCACAATAAGCATTTAGAGGGTTGTTTCATGCTTGGATGTTTGTAGCTCTCTAGCAAAACAATGAAGGGCTTGTCATAGGCACTTGTCCCAAAATGGAAAATGAAGTAATACTGTCTAACTACCCTTTACTGGATAGCCCCATCATTCAGGCTCTCACCTGGGAATGGGAGATCAAGGTTTAATATTCTCATCTTGCTGAGAGTGCCCTGTTCACACAGTGAAGCATATTTTACTATAGGGCACTCGCAGTCTTTCCAGTCGGTGCTGTTTATTAAGCCAATGTGAGGGAATGAGGGAAAATAACTCCATAAATTAGGGATTAAGAACGAATCTAGAATGCCAGGATTTGAGTCCTAATTTCAATTAATATGTAAGCACCATGAAAGCAAGTGGGATAACTTCAGAGAAAGGCATAGCATAATAGCATATTGCAAGTTAACTGGGATTCACTTGTGAGTAATGAGAGATCTAGGATTGAATCTCCGCAGGTAGAGAAGAAAACTGAATTACCTCCTCTACCTCTTGTTCCAGTGCCTCAAACAGTGGATTACTGAGTAAACGGCAGGTAATGTTCCCTCCTTCCATGTGTCCAATTGGTGTCCCCAGAATTTAAACCAGGTCTAGATTGCAAATTTCACTCAAAACTAGTTGGCTTCTTTTTGCAGGTAGTGAAAGTAAGAGCTATTTTTCATCTTTCCACACTGAAATATGGAAGCTCTCATCATGAAGCAGAAATTACAGTAAATGCATCTATTCAGCTGAAATTTAGACCAGGTTTGGTAAAGAGTATTAAAAAGTCATGTAAAGCGGATAAAACTTCGGTGATACCGTGGTCTGGGAATGATTCTTTGCTGTGTTATTAGTCAAGTGCGACTTAATAGATTTCAGTGTGACTCCATGCTTTTTCTTTTCTCTCACTGATTTAATTTTAGCAGTCCATTCAATTTCAATTTCATGTATGTATGAGGCAAAGGCTTTCTTTGCACACAGTCTTGAAAGTGCAATGTATTAACTGTTTCTGAATTGATAGATCTCAAAGCTCGGCTACAAATTGTGCAAATCATTTAAGAGAAACCCCATATAAATTGAGTATATAGTTCTTATTTATATGTATGACAGAAGAAGAACACCACCTCTGCCTTTCAGAAATTTGTCTATTTTCAACATGTATTGTATCTGTAAAACAGAGGGCTGAGCTGTGCTATTTCTATTTACCAATCTCTTTTTTCTAATTAACATGAATGTACATTAAAAGTTCAATATACATTCTTGTATTTGAAAATAAAATATGTTTCCAACAGAATTCATATGTCCTATGGGACTAGAGGAGTATACGTTTAATGGGCTGAAACGACAATAAATAGTAAGAATAAATAACACAATCTGCTTTGCCTTACTGTTGTATAAGCTATTCAAAACTCAACAGAAGTATTCTGGACTGAATAAGCTTTCAGCAGTGCAGTGTGCACAGAATTCATAAACAAGAAGGATTTCAAAACTGTATAGAAACAAAGTAAAATATCTGTGATCCATGAAGATATGTTAGATACTGAAGTAACCCAAAATTTGACCGAACATATAGATGAACACACACACAACCCTCTCTTTCTATATATGTGCATATATATGTGTTGGGCGGGAGTGTTGATCTGCTCGAGGGTAGGAAGGCTCTGCAGAGGGACCTGGACAGGCGGGATCGATGGGCCCAGGCCAACTGCATGAGGTTCAACAAGGCCAAGTGCCGGGTCCTGCACTTCGGCCACAACAACCCCATGCAGCGCTACAGGCTTGGGGAAGAGTGGCTGGAAAGCTGCCTGTCGG
>NW_008794456.1:4884141-4897795 GCF_000699145.1 Aptenodytes forsteri | reverse complement strand
GGGTTGACGGTTGGACTCGATGATCTTAGAGGTCTTTTCCAACCTTAATGATTCTATGATATACACCGTATATATAATGAAGTCCAACTGAATATAAGACGACTGATTATCTTTCTTACTCTAACCGCTCTATGGAATATGCTAATGGAAGTCATAGCTCTGCTCTAGAATTCTGAAAGTTTTTCTTAAAAAAAAAAGACATTATGCTTGAGGTTTTTAGAGCCTCAGTACATTTTGAAAGGAGGCAATTATTTTTTTCCACAATAAGACCCTGATGTCATCAGAAAAATGAAAAAAGAGACAGATGATAGGCCACAGATTATTGTACAATGAAAAACTATAATATGGACTTCTTTTAATAAGAAATCAAAGAAAATACGTGTTTTTCATGTAACTTAAAACACTTACAGTGTTCTCTCTTCTAATGCCAAATATAATAATGGTTGTAATTATTTATTTCCTTTGACCTTTTCACTAGTACTTAATGACATTATCATTTTGACACATCGGGGTAGGATAATTACAAAATTAAGTGTTTTTGGTTTTTTTTTTACAAACAATAACAATCTTAAATTAATTTAGCCAAAGCAAGAGAACTGTGTTTAGAACTGCAGTGGCAGAGACTGACCAGGAAGTATCTTGCCTTGAGGAAAGACCCAAACATAACAAGTAGGCATGTTTTCACATGAAAGAAGCTAGGCAATTAGTTTCAGTGGTTCTAAATTATTACACTGCCATGAGGGAAGTGAGACAAAAACATAGGGATTTGTTCTGATAAATTGTAAGGTTGTTAAGTCTATCATATATTCTCTTCCTATCTGTTTGCAAACCAGTGACTATATTCCTCTACACAGATGGAAGTGTATATGTGGTGCATCAACAAAAAACACAGCATGCTCAGGACTTCCCCAAAAAAGTTTGCACTAAAAGCTTCAGTGACCTTTAATCAGTATATCCATTTTGGTTAAACTTCCAATGTGAAGGATTTCACATTATGGAGGACCGAGCAGCTCTATCACGTTGCATGAGAAGGTATTATCTACTGATAAATCATACAGAGGTTGAGTGAAATACGCCTTCTACCTCCTATTGTGTCCTTGGTTTTGGTGGGGGGATGCTGGGTGCAAATAAGTACAGTGGTGAACTTTGCAGTGGTTAAACTTATTTAAAGCAAGTTGATATCAAAGCAGTGTTGACATTCCTTCCCATGTAACTGGGAGATATTTGCAGATAGAGATTTGAAACCACAAGCGGATTAATTTCCTACCCTTTCACTTCGTAATTCATTTTTCCTGACATAATATGCAAAGCTCCAGGTTACTTAACCCAGTCAGCCTACATCTGATTTGCATTTAGTAAAGTTTATTGTGAGTAATTATTTCTGTGTAGACTCCATCAAGCATATTTTATTTCAATATCAATATATCCTCAATTAATTTTTTCACAAAGTACCTGCCTTATACAATTTATATACAAATGCTAAAATAAATATATTTTAAAATAAAAATACCTTATCTGATCAGTAAATTAAACCTAACTGCAACTCAAAAAAACTGTCTGATCAACTGATAACTTTATTACTGCACCAACGCCCCAATTAATTTCTCTACAGACTGTCTCATTGTAGATTGCTGTGTGGATAAATAATTTCTTTGAAAAATTAAACAGCACACAGTAACACTAGATTGTCATAAGCAAAGAAACCTGTGATGGTCATTAGCTGTTACAACATTCAAGATTTAAAAAATAGCAAAAAATTAGTTTGTTTGGTTTTTTTACTTAGTTCAAAACTTGATGACTGTTTCATTTTTTTTATAATTTGAAATATGTGTTTAAATATTACTGAAACTGAGTTTGTTACTACATTAAATATCTTAATAATTGTTTTATAATTGGAAAATCTGTAATAATATTAGTGAAAAAAAGAATCACTTTTGGGTCAAACACACCTCAGCAATGCAAACCCTCAAATCTTTGCATGCATGTTATAGTCATGTGCATTCAACTTTTATATGTGGGCTCTTCATGTGAAGATGGGTTGATTTCAGTCACACTCAGGTAATTATCTTCAGCTGTCCATAGTTTGCTACGAGTTTTTCTCTCTTTTCAATCCTCAGTCTGTTGAGTCTCTCCTTCTCGCGCTTTTTCACGTTATGTAAAATACAAAAGAGAAACATTATAATGGCTGTATTACAGTGGCTAAACACATAGCTCAGATGTCACCACATACCTCCATATACCTCCATCCTACAAAGTGCTTAATGATTCACATTTTATGTGAGTTGAGACAGAAATTACCTTTTGTTGGGCTGTGTCTAGTCATATTAAAGCTATATGACTATGAAAATAATTATCACCCTACTGATAGATATACTATTTATATTTTGTTCAGAGAACTCTGGAAAAAAAATGAAGTTTTAAAAACTCCTGAAATAATTAATCCTGCTGGTCCATCATCCTGAAATGTTGAAGAGCTGAATTATTTGATCCAGTATCACTTGCATCAATGTTGAATGGAAACCTTTTCTGTTCATCTTCTCCTGGGCTTCAGAATGGGCACACGGTTTTCATCGCAAGCTGCCTCATAAATAAGGAATGTCAGTTATCAAAATCTCTCAGGCAGGTGACACCATCTGCCTCATCTTGTTGAAACATCCCATACCATGGTATGTTTAAGGAACATCAGCGCCCATTCAAAACTTCAAAACATTGCACAGCTTTGTGGTATGTCATTCTTAAAGGTAGCCAGAATTTATTGTCCTATCGCTGCTTCATTTTTCCGAAGGACAGTTTTATCATTCTTATGATTTGGCACAACCGTTTAAGAGGAAAACCCCCAAAGAGGTTCATAACAGCCTTCTTTTTTCATTCAAGCATCGTGCAGTGACTGCTTTCCCCTTTTCACCAACAGCTGGCTCCTGTAGCCTGTGATCATGGCTCAAACATAACAGCCTGGGCATCACTGATTACCTTCTTGGAGCACAGAAATAACCACCCCTGGCACACAGAGCAATTATATTTGCTGGGCTTGTTCAGCAGCATGTTACATCGTGATTGTACCACAAACTCCTCCACTTGCCTTTCTTACCTGACTGAAATGCTTGGTAATTTTAGGCAATTTTGATTAATGCCTTAGAAATTACAGAAGCTTGCAGTCATTTGATTCCTTCAGACTCCAATTCCAAATGTAATGATAATTCCGTGGTGGAGCAGGCCACCAATCCGCATACATTGCATGAATATGAAAATTTCGGTTAGCCTTGGTGTACTTCCATTGGTATCGTCTTGTTTGAAAATGCCTTTGTGTAGCCGGTTGCTGCAGCCCAGGAACAATTTGCCAGTTAAGACGTTAACCCACACATCAGCTGGGAGGAGAGAGAAGAATACAGTGCCCCGCTGTATTACCTGTATGAACAGCTATTGAACAAGACTGCTGTCTTCACCAATAGTACTTAGCAGTAGAGTGCAAACTGGATATTATGGAGTTAAGGTGGGAAAGTTGCACAAAACCTAAAGGCAACATAAACCTGCAGAAAATGGCTTGACCGAAATGACTGAGACTGGAGGCAGAAACCGTTCAGCAAATTGGAAATTGTGAGTCATTAATGATGCATATTGTTCAATTTACAAATTAAATTAATTGTGTTAAAAGTTCATGGTTGTGAGTCAGGTAATTTTTCAGAGTATGCATCATATTTAGAACCATTAAGGAATTTCTATGGATGGAAATTGAGCTGTTATTTGATGATTGTCTCTTTCCGAAGAACCCTAAATTAAATTTTTAAAATGTCAGGCAAATTACCCGTGTGTGCATTTCTGAGGCACAAAAACCTTTTAAGGATGTTATTTCTTCATCTGTAAGACCCGCTATGCCTGAATATACAGAGCACGGTACAACATCTGGTCTTTTAATCATTAAAAGCTTCTGAAACTTTTCAGAGGATAAAGTCATGATGAGGTGCATTTTAAAATTAATCCAATAAATTAAGCAAGAGCTTATTCAATTCACTTTACATTTACTTTTTTTTCTGGTCCATAGCTGTGAAAGAAAAAAATTAGCATTGCTTTTGTTCCCTGTTCACTAACTATTTGCACTGCAAGTAGTAGATGGCAAGTATGTAACTTAGGCTCTTAACAGCTTTATTTCTTTCCAGGCATTAATTTGTTTGTTTGGTTTTGTTTGGTTTTTTTTATATAGCTATTTATTTTTTGCAGACTGGTACAAAGGGAATATATACTTTGAACGTTTTAGTGCTTTACTCACGTATTTACATTTTCTGCCTGCAGAAAATATAATACATGATAAAAGATCTTACTTGAGAGAAATGCGTATTGGTGTGTTCTTGTTTTGTATTGCATTTCACTCTGTAGTCCTGGTTGTATCAGATCCTTTTAGGTGATGCGAATGTTTAAGCTTAGAAGACAGATTTTCATCTGGAAGCTGAAGAAAGATTTCTCTCAAAGTTCATCATCTTATTTCTGCTTAGACAGTGAAATTAGCTGCCAGAGGAGTTTGTGAAATTGCTTTCACTGGAAGAATTCAGAACAAAACTCAACATTAAAGTGGGGAAGTTTGCAGAGAATGAAATCGGTTATATGATTAAGTGGCAGACACCCACGGAGATGCAGGAAGATTTCTCACAAAGGTACAGCACATAGTTCACCTCGGCTGGTGTTTCTTTATAATCCCCAAGTCACAGTCCCTGTGGAAATATTCTGGTACGGAAAGGCAGCGCTGCCTTTTCTGATTTGAAATCTGCTTCTATTCTAACTTAACTACCAGCATGCCAATGGTTCCTCACTCATCCCTGGCCCTATAAACAGGAGACAGAGTGTAGGTTTTTATAAGTAGCAGGAGTAAAATCAACTTTCCATGATAAAAAAAAAACAAACCAACAAACCAACAAAAATACTGCAAGCATCCCAGCGTGAAGAGTCTTAAGGCAACTGCCAGAGGAGCAAGGTGGAACAGGAAAGATCTTTATGATGAGCTTTAAAGACAGTCAGGATTAATTGCCTTTGAAACCCATTAAAAGCTTTTCAAATGTAGACACTTCCATGAAGTTAGTCAAGTTTCCTGAGCCTCCAGGAAACCCTCTGCCAATGGTACCCAACATTCATGGGCCTATAGGTGCTGATGTTTAGCAAAAACTGCCCTGCAAGAAACACTGTACTTTAATGCCTCTCAGTGGCTTTTTTTTTTTAATGAAAAGCTCTTTGACTGTCCCGTGACTATGAGCAGCATTGGCCCACAAGCCATGAGATGATAACATCTGATTCTTCACTACAAAACTGGCATTTCTGTCTATGTGCTAAGTGACTGTTATTCCAAAGCAAAGATTTCTGTTTTACAGGAGTGACTTGCAGAAAACAGTTGGGTGGAAGACTATAAATATTCATTCTGAAAATGCCAGAATATGTCTGTCTCACCAGCCTGTTTCAAAATTAAAGCATGCTGCTTGTACTGAAGAAGAGAGTCCAGGATACTGGATAATGAAAGCTGCCCTCCCCTTTACTCGGAAACAGAGCTGAGCAGTCCCTGTTGTCATGCCATTCTGACATGGAAATTTAAAACTAAGGTGCTTCACCTTAAACACATCTTAGGAATCTTTCATGTCAAAAATCACACCAGCATGTGCTAAAATACGGTGGTATTAGCTGTCACTGTGTGAATAGGTTGCTAGGGTGCTATTTTTGATTCAGTCTGGCAAGCAAAAAAGACAGATACTGAGTTAATAACCAGTTCCAGGATTAAACACACCTCTTTCTTAGCTTCAAGCTGGATGGCACATTCATGTTTTATAAATTCCTACTGTCTAGATCTGAGGAGGTGTGGATTTTTTTTCTTTTCACCCATGTCTGTTGTGAGTAACTTAAGGGGAAGACAAAACCATTTATTTTTCTTATTTTACTTCAAGAAGTGATTGATTCATTCAAAAAGCAATAGCTATAGGCAGATTTTAACTGTAACTACTTCAACAATTGAAGTAACAGTTAAAATGTTTAGCTTGGTGTATGTATTCTGGGTGGTTTGTGCTTTTAATGCATCCACAGATATATTTTTACAAGTATTCTTACAGATGATAATTCTTTCCACAGAAATTAGTATTATATTACTATTGATTAGTAGCAAATGGAATACCATATGCAAGCAGCATGCAGATTGCTGCCAAACAGATAACTCATCTCTCCTCTACAGAATAATAATGAAAAGGTAAAGATAAATTTCTATGGAGTAGTGCATGACTGTTGGTGCTCCCAAGCTTTGTTGGTGTCATTCGGATAGAAGAAAAACAGAGGAGGGTCTGGATATGTGGCAACTCCCTGGACTTCCCTACTCTGCAACATATTACCTGGATGACCTTGGCACGTCATTGAGCATCTTTGGTTTCACCTGTAGAGTATAGTGGGAGCAGCCTTCAGGCCAGCTGTGCAGTTAACACAGCTCATGCGGTTACCTTCTGTCTTATTAATATTACCTGGAGGGAATACAAATACTACAAAGGTGCATGACAGTATTTTTCCTGTTGCTCTACACACACTCTCAATACCTTGTTTTCCCAGGATCAGGATGAAATTTTCAGAAATCAGGATTTGGGAGCTTACCCATTTTTAAAAGTGGAACATGCCTATACAAAGAAAAGTGTCACAGTAGTTCAGTGATCAGTAGTTGAAATGAAAGTGCTTAGTGCCATTTAAGATGCCCTCAAGTACCCTGTCTGATCTCCAGCTGCCACTCCAGAAAGACAGAGGAATCATGTCAGCTCACACCAGTCAGCTCCACTCGGAAATCTCAGATTCCCTACAAAGTCTTCTGTGGCCCTACCAGCCATTAAGTGGGCGACTGAATTTAACCCTGAGATTTCTCTTTTAACTTTAGGAACTTAAACCAGTCACTGAGAAGAGTTCTTTAAAATGCCAGTGTCATATTTGTCAACTCCACTTAGATGGACATAGGGTAACTTAATTGGAATTAAACATCTGTTTAGGCAGCTAAGTTGCATGACAGCTTATAAAATTTAGTAGTGGGATTCAGCTTGCTGTTTTACATGCCCGAATATAGGAATCTACATGTGGGAGCAATATGTGGGTTGGGTGATTACTACATACAGTGTATCCTGGTAGTACACTCAGAGGGGGTTAGAGAGCTATTCAACTCACCCTGAAGTAGACTCCTACATTCATTCAGTCAGACAAATTGCTGTCTACATGTCAGTGAGTAAATCAAGCACGGGCTTGATAACATTGCTAAAACATCAGCTTCTTCTGTCATGTCAGATTTCCTAGGGTTCCTGAGGTGTTTTGTCAGGCTGGTAGATGTGATACCAAAAGGTGTTAATGAAAACAACTTCATTGCCTTCAGAAATAAGACTCAGTTACAGTCCTGGCAAAGAAAAAAAATGGAATTTGTATTTCTTCATTATACCTTCATCCATATGGGGGATATATGGAAATAGTGGTTCTCAAAGTTGATGGGACCAGAACTTAGCTACACTGACTTCAGCTAAAAATCTATTTTATACCAAGTAAACCTACAAAAACATCATATTCTCTTTTTCTGTCTCAGAAAATGTGAAACTCAGTGGAACCTAAAGAGACTGAAGTACAACCTAATACTTAGAATTTTTAGGACTACGCTGTGGGTACCAGTAGCACCTAGATAAAATGCAAAGGACTACATGTAAGAGTGTATGGACACAAAAAAAGCAAGTCTGCTAATGGTGCTGATCTCCCTGGTACAGGCTTAGGCCAGCCTCCTTTGAACTCTCCCTGAGGACAGATTATTTTCTAGCTTCAAGACAGCGCCTTCAACTCTTACTGAGGGTATAGGTACCAGGCACTAATGGATACGGGATACTAATCTAAGGGTAGATTTCTCGAAGGTATCTAAATTCAACTGTTCTGTGATTCTGTAACTGGCATAAACTTCAAAGCTCTCATTTCTACAACACTGTTCGATTCCCTTTCATTCATTCATACTGACCTTATTTATCACTATCTGAAACACTGATATGACATCATGTTCTTGGTTAAATTCATTGCTCCAACCACAGCTAGCTTATTATATTATTAGCTAGCTTATAATAATAATTTATTATTAAAGCTCAATGAGCTTGAACTCATTGAGTTAAACAGGTTAAGGTTTTGTGTAGATGCATCTCTACTTTGCATTAATTTGATTTTCCTCTACCTGACATTGTAGACTGACTGTACCTGTGGGTCACTAACCAATCTGTACACTACTCTGCATTATATTGCTCTTAAATCTGTGTCTAAAGGCTTGCCTGCAGTTCAGTGGTGTTAGTCCATGTACTGGACCAAAAATGTGAAGAGGTCCTTGCTTCCTGGGGAGAGGTGAAAGTATAGGAGACTCTAGGAAAGAATCATTGGAATATAACAATATATAAATCCATTATAAAGGAGCAGCTGAGGAGTCAGGCCTGGAAAACAGAGCACTTCTAGGTCAAGGAGCTGAAAGTGGATTATAAGACAGTCAATGACCAAAGGACAAAAATTACATTTCTGGCAGTGCATCTGCCAACTATACTTATAATAAAGAATTTGACAAGATTCTGTCAAGATTCTGATTCAAGCTGCGTTTCACTGAAGATAATGCCAAAGGCAATGAAGACGTAAGATTTCTATGATTCTCATTCGGAGGAGGATGTATCTCTTGTTATGGTCTCTTTGAAGCACAAGGGAGCGGGAGACAGCTGGAGACACCAACTTGAAGACACCAGTTTGCTACCCACCCTGGAAGTCCTGTGGAGGGCACTTAAAAAAGAAAGAATTTCTCATACAGCCATTAAATAGAATTTATTTGAAGTATTTTTTTAAATTTAGAGGCATAGATAACGTTAGTTCTGTTGTAGTGGCTTCAGCCTTTGGAGCTAATACAAATAGAAAAGTTACTTCCCTGGGTAACCTGTCCAAAGTTTTTATCCCATTCTTGCCCA
This sequence comes from Aptenodytes forsteri, assembly GCF_000699145.1. Classification (NCBI taxonomy): domain Eukaryota; kingdom Metazoa; phylum Chordata; class Aves; order Sphenisciformes; family Spheniscidae; genus Aptenodytes; species Aptenodytes forsteri. The sequence goes on along the minus strand of NW_008794456.1, from coordinate 4,888,838 downwards.
CATGTTCAAATCAAACATGCTGAGTGTCTCAGCTGCAAAAAATATTACTGCTTTGAGAATAAACAGTTCAGTGGCCCCTCATGAGTCCTTCTTCCTGCTAATCCACTCCATTGCACATTCATCCAACTTTCAGACTCTTATCCTACTATCCCATCCCCCACTGTCCCTGCAAATTCTAGTGAGAAAAACTTAACAGGAAACACATTTACCAAGTACTGCAAAAACTAGACACTATCCAAATAAATTTGCCTTGTCATTTGATCAGTGTTTTGCTTGAGGTAATAGGTTTCATAGAATTTCTTTTTGAGATGCTGTTCAAAGCATCATATCACAGAACTTTGTGAGATGCAATCCACAGTATTTTATCTTTGCGTGTGATAATGTACATTTCAGACTACTGCATCGTATCACTGTGTGGGATATATTTTAGAGCATTTTATCATGTTGTTCAACATAGGTACTTTAAAGCCATTTGTGTAGACATTTCATCCAGTACAAAGCTTAGCTTTTTAGCAGCAGGTAAAGTCTTTAGGGGAAATGTTTCAGAGAGTAAGCTTGAACACATGTGAAAGTACAGAAATACAGTAGAGCACAAATGAGGAAGGAATCTGAGAACACTGCTAAGCTGTCTGCTTCTGACAATATGTATTTCACACGTTTGTCTACAGGAAAAAGGAAGTACAATAAAAACTACAGCAGTTCTTTACAGTGGGTGTTCTATTACAAAGCACAAGTGTCTTGGCTGTTTTTCCAGCATAGACAAGCCATATCCTGGGAGCATCCCCTAAGGGATGGTTTTGGTTACTGGCAGCCCAGGTAACATTAAGTCATCTCTCCAGCTTCCTTAAAAAAAAAAAAAAAAAAAAAAAAAAAAGGTGTTTTTTTGGTCCCACTGATAAGGGATTCACTCCGCCACCGTGAGAAAGGCCTACAAAGCTTTACTTTTCTTCTGCAAGTCCCAGCTGCCATAGCCCCAGAAGGCCAATTTAGCTCACAGTACGTAAAGCATCTTCTCAGCTCCATTCTGCCCAATTCCTGGTGAAAAAAAAGCTATAAAAGTGGCATTTCAGAACCGATGGAGAAAAATGTTCACATTTTTATTCTCTGATTTTCTTGGTAATCAGTACCATCTTTTACCTCTGAAGCACAACATCTCTAGGCAACATCTGGCAGCAGAGCTGCTGAGAACTCAGTCGAGGGGCAGATGCAGTTTGCTTTCTGCAAGCCTATCCATAGGTGTCTAGTCTTCATCCTGGACACAACCGAGGACAGCAACATAAGCAGATAAGAAAGCTTAGAAATCACGCTCAGGTTCTCAAGTTTAAGGAGGAACCTTCTACTTCAGTGTTTCAACAACTTACCAGAAAACAAACTGTGCTGAAAGCCTAGAGCTGCACAGATGAAAATATGAGTGGTTTTGAAATTCTGTTGAATTGTTTGCTTAGCTGCAGTATGCATTAAAACTTAATGGGAAGATAAATCAGGTAGAGATAAAGATAGAACTAGAGACAGAAAGTAATTACATTAAATATTTGTATAGTTCCACTAAAAAATAAATAGGGGTTATGCTGAAATGTGATGTTATGCTTTTACAAATGCTTCAAATAAAGCGTTTTATACAGGCGTATTTCCAAACATAGAAGTGGATTTTCATAGGGTAAAAAAAAAAATTATAAAAATAATTATGAAATAGTTCATGAAATACTCAGGAAATATCTTCTTAAATTTTGATGGGATATTACATGAAGATTAAAGAAAGTATTCCAAATTTCTTAGAATATTAATGAAATTTTATTCCTCAAAATTATATTATTCATGAAGTTTCATAGAAATATTACCAAAATGTCAAACAAAGCATAAAGAAGTAATCACAGCCACAAAAAAACCCCAGCAAACTAGACATGAAAGTCACTTTTCCATACATAAAAAATGTCCTTTAAGAGTACACTTCTTAAACTCATATATAAATAGTATACTTGGATTTTCAAAGAGCTTTTGAAAACACTTCTCTTCAATGGAAACTAAGTTGTCATGGGATAAAAAGAAAAGTCCTGCCATGGATTAACTACTGATTAATGAATAGGAACAAAATGTAGGAAATAATTACAGTTTTCACAACGAAAGGAAGTTGCCAAGGTAATCCCAAAGGTTCTGTGCTAAAACCTGTGCCTTTCGATGTCTTCACAGGTAATTTAGAAAAGGATATGGATAGTGAGCTGGCAAATGTTACTGATGATTCTAACTTAGCCAAAGGAGTAAAAGGGAAAATTGACTGTAAGAATGGCAGAAGGAGGTCACGGTTTTGAGTGAATGGAAAATAAAAAATGAAATTAGATGTTGATAAATGAAAAGCATTGTAGGAAAAAAACAGCCCAAAGTATGTAAATCAGAGTTTTATTAGCACTCAAAACAGGTATCTTAGAGTTATTTGAGATAACTCTGAGAAAATACTACTTCATATGCAGTAGTAAACCAAAAAGCAAAACATTGCCAGGTTATTGGGAAAGAAATAGAAAATAAAAGAGAAAATGTCATTAAGCACTCTGTAGCTTCTTAGGAGTGGTCACATCTTGAATACTACTTCTCCTTACATCAAAAACCATGAACTAAAACTGAAAAAGGTACAGAAAATCCTGAAACAAATGGCCAAATGCATACAGGCATACAGCAGTGTCTATGTGAGAGATCAGCATGACTAGGAGTTTAAACTTCGAAACGGAGCAACGGCAAGTGCTATGGAGGGGGATCCTACAAATGCAGGACTTCCATGTTGGTCCATTAATTAAATTACGTCCATCAGGTAAGGATTTAAACTTAGCTGAAAATAAGGACAAACTCCTTTGCAAATTGATACTTAGGAATTTCCCTGCTCCTCTGCATCAGTGACCCTCATCATTGATTCTCATTATTATGCTCATTTTTGCAGTTGTTAAACTGTTATAATCAGTGAAAATTTCTATATCACTTACATGGTCAAATTTGTTGCTGTTTTATTTTTACCTGGAGAAAAAGTAGATTTTAAGTATTGCAACAAAAGCAATAGATCCAACATCTGGTCTTTATGGAGCGAGTTCGCAGAGCTGTAACTTCTGCAATGTCTCTCCTACACAATATTCACACGATGTTATAATAAATGGATCACTTTGTGAAAAATCTCTGCATGTTTAGAATTCTTTGAACCTAGAGAAGGCAAAAGAAAGGGTAATTGCTTAGCTGATGCAAAACGAGGTTCGAGACTACAGTTATTTAAACAGTGATGCCTGCTAGCCATGCCTTCAGCTACTAAACAGAGCTGCTTTCCTTCCTTGTATCAAGTAAACTTGCAAAGTACTGAATATATTAGGTACAAAAGTAAGTCTTTTTCATTCCGAACAAGGCTGTAGTTACTTAACTGATGAAAGAGTGAGTTTGTTTGGAAATACTGCATACACAGTAGAACATTTACGCATTATTAGAAATAAACCTGAAAGCAATGTTTCAATCTTTCAGAATACTCTGCTATGAATTGCTTTTTTCGGTAGATATTCCTGTGTGGTGAGACTAACCATCCTTTAATCATCTTTGTGGAACTACACTGGACTCACTCCAGTACGTCCGTGTCTCTCTCGTACTGGGAAGCCCAGCACTGGACACAGCAATCCAAGTGTATCTCACCAGCGCTTATTAGAGGGGAAGGATCACCTCCCATCACCTGCTGGCAAAGCTCTGTCTAAAGTGAATTTATCAATTTTTTAAAAGGTTTTGTGTTATTTATCAGGTTTCTTATGAACGTAGAATTTATAAATGGTTCTGGATTGTTATCTAGATGCACATCATCAACAAAAAGCACTATTGTCTTTAAAAGAAAGCTTCTTGTCAAATGTCTACGCTGCCAAGAGACAGGTTAGCACCTAGATCTCCTGAAAATTTATTCTAAAGTGTTTTCTTAATTTGTTACTTCCTCTTCCCCCATTCTCTTCCCAATGAGTCTAACATATTTTTGAAAAGTGTATATTTTCAGAAATTTAAAAGCACAATTTTCCTTCTTTGCTATTAAGGAAGATAAACAGCACAGTACTATACGAGACGATGGGAACAGTATGAAATGAAACAGTAGAGTAAGAGTCAACATGGTAACATATTTGATTGACATACCTGAATTGAAATGAGTGCTGACATACAAAACCAAAAGGCTGAAAAATTCATACTGTTCATATGCTATCATCTGTACTTATTTTGTGTTCTGGTACCACCTAGGATTTTCATTGTGCAAGGTGCAGCCCAAATGTAAGACAAAAGAGCATTCTGTGCTCCCAGATAACACAGATCATGTTCATCTGCAATTTATTTGAAGGCTTCACTATTTTCCAGAGATAGTTAAGATCTAATCATTAGGGGATTTCTTGTACTACTTGTGGAATATGTAAAATCTTAATGTATGCAAAGTAACTTTGATGATAAAGTCCATAAATTCTCTTTACTGTGATGTGTTTTATAATTACAGTCAGTGACTCAACAGATATTTTGAGGCAAAGGGCAGGTAATTCCAAATCTTCATAAAATTTAAAGCTAAAGAAGGTAAAGGTACTATTGTGATCATCTAGACTGACCTTTGTATGTTGGCCAAATAATTTCTCCCAGTGTGAGAATCCTGTTGTAAGGGACGAGGCCCACGTGTCTGTGCTGTGAGCACAGACAATGCCCCAAGAGAAAGCTCC
>NW_008794456.1:4878834-4884073 GCF_000699145.1 Aptenodytes forsteri | reverse complement strand
CTCAGCTCTCTCTTTCTCTTTCTCTCTCCTCCTTCTCCTTCTTGCTCTCTGTTCTTGATGTTGTTAAGTAATACAAGGCCTACCCCAACTCACCACAAAGCCGCTTAGCTTGTGTTGTATATTAAGACATAGAGGGTTGATGCTTATAGAAGTGTTCGTGCCGTTAAAGTTGGAGTTTGTGTTTGGACCTTGAGTGTTATTTCACCTTAATCCACACCGAGGGGATTTGCGGACCTTAGTCACTCTCCCCTTCCCGCAGGTGGGATGTGACACCTGTACTGATTCCAAAGACTTGAGGTTAAATGAGAACATCTGTAGAAAGATACTCTGTACCATAAAAATTATCTCGAAGACCTGGATTCTAACTTAAGCTGTCAAAAAGGCATCTAGTATAAGCTACACAAGTATGGGCTCCCTTTTACAATCTGTGAAGTTCAGTCATTTGAAAATAGTTGTCTAGGCTAGATGGAACAAATCATCCCAGAAGTATACATTTTTCTAGAAAACTAAATTTTTGAAGTCTAAAATTAGGTGAAATGCATCCCTCCAAATATGAATTTTTAGGTTTTAGTCCTCTGCGTCCATGGCAAGGTAATTGATTTTCCCCTCCAATAACTGAAAAGGGATAATGAATTCCCAGAGGTAACTTGGCTCCTAAGGTAGGCTAGGTGGAAAGGTTCTCCCATCTCTTCTCTTAAATGCTTTCTGAAGATCACGGGCAGAAACTTTGTTGGAGCTGGAAAGGAAACCTAGATTTTTCTTTCCTACACTCTCCTATGCTACTTACAGCTTTCCAAGGTGGCATACCAGGATGCAGTTGTAACGTTCTCAATGGCTGGCCAGACACACAGATAGAAAAGTCAAGCTACTGCTTCATAGCCAGACAAGCGCTTTTTGCAACCTAGTGACTACCAGCAATTGTGCTTTACAAGGCAGTCTCCAGTTCTATTTGCAGAGCAGGAACTGGAGCCATAGTATGATCCCACCATTAAAAGTCTCTCCCCTCCCAGCCCCAAGACTCCCAGATAATATGTTACTCAAAATCATCCCACAACAATTTGCAGACTCCATACTGTCACGCTCCAAAGCTGACCACTACCTATAATCAGCTAGCAGATGACACCACATATGTGTGGGGGAATACATTAAATACATAAGGTTAAAAATTCAGTAAAGAAGTAGCTATCTAAGAAATGCATGCATACAGCCAGCTAAGCAATAAAAGCTACAAGTAAAGAAGCATCCACAGAACAGTTTGGGTTTGCTTGAATAGTTGTAAGAGTGGAGTGGCAGGAAAGGGACTCCAGCATCTGCAATCGCTCTGGCACAGGCTGGCTATCAGGAGAAACCTATCATATGACAGGAGAATCTTTTGAATTACTGTGATATTGTCTGACCAAATTCCGTGGTTCTTTTATTAAATACATGTTCTACTTTCATAGTAAGTCTTCAAGCTGAATACATAATATGATTTCTTAATATAAATAATTTCTTAAATTTGGAAAGTTGTGGTGTAGGGCAGCAGGAGGTATGGGGCAGTTTGCAGAGATGTTTTAATTAACCCTAAACTGTATCTGGAAGCATTTCTTCCTTTTGTACAACTTCAGGCTTTAGTCCCTGGGATTTTTTTTTTTTTTTCTAAAGGCATGAAACTTAAATAGCAGTAAAAATGTTAAGGAAGCCTAAAGAGAAAAGTGTTTTTGTGTTATAATCATGGATTATAACACAATTATGGAACACCTGTGAACTATTGAGTTTAATTGGGTTACAGCTGGTGCTGACTCTGTGCTTGGCGAGAGGAAGAAATGTGTGTGAGGCGGTGTTCAATGACTTCTTTGCACATACAGTGCGATGCCTTGATTATTTCTAGCCATGCTCTATGTTCCCAGCTTCCACTTTCATGGCAACAGATTAGAGCAGCCTGGACAGCAGAGTAACAGTAACTTAGCTTGCATAAACATTCGCCAGTCTTTGCAAAATAAGAGGTTTACTGTAATAATGACAGTCATTGGTAGCTTGGAAGCTAAAGTGGGTTGGGTAACAATCCTATATAGGTGCCTCTAGTGGGACAAGAACAGAAGTTGAATTGCCCTGTTAATTTTCCCTAGCCTGAGGACCACTTCAGATTGTAGCCTTCAATAATAGTAATTAACGTAAAGGGTAATATGGGACTGGACAGCATGTATATGGTTCAGGTCATACAATCAGCAGGCAACAGGGAATGAGCAAAACTTCAAGGTCTGCCTGGTACTGCCTGCTTCCAGAGCTATACGTTGAGTGCAGCCCTATCACACTTACTATCTTCAAACTCTTTACTCAGCTAGTGATTTCCCGGTACGTGGAAATGGTTTTTATATGTTTCTGCTCTCTAGATCTATAACAGATGATGGTCCTGAGGAAGTGCGGTCCAAAACCAGATGAATTTATTAATGTGGTTCTGAAACTGGTATGTTCTATACCTATTCGTCGTTTACTTAAATTTGCAAGTATTTCTGTATATAGTCTTAGCAATAGAATAACTGTGTGCAAAAATCAGTGTTACACAGAATGTCAGCTTAGATAATCATCGTGGACCTTCCTGATCTTAATGGAATACTAACAAAATGTCTGCCAGAGGCTTTCAGTACATTAGCTGTATCAAAAAGTCAAGGCAATTGATAGAGAAAGTCAGTAAGAAAGGACCATCCTGAGAGGATACCAAGAGGATACACCTTATCGTAACCATATATCATAGCTTTCAAAGGCCAAACCTATCATGTTCCTTGGCAAAAAATCTGAGTAATAGTATGATGAAATAAGAGCTATTGGATTGCAGCAGAGATGTACAAAATATCTCACCATTTAACTCCTTTTATTCGTAACCATGAGAGATTTCATAATGAGCTGCTTTGCTAATTATACTATGACACAGAGAAAAGGATTTTCTGAAATAGGCAGACCCCAAGAGACATGTAGGAAGAAAGCTAACATGCAGTCTGGTGTAGTTTCAGTTTCTAAAATTATTTGAGGTCTGAGCCATTGTATGCAGAACACACTACAGCAGAGTATCTCTCAAGTACAAGAACATTGTCACAATCTGCCAGTTTTAAATGAAAAATAAAAAGGCCCTCCTGGTAACTAGATGAACATCTAACATAGATGGAATTACAATACATGCAGGAGATAATACTTATTCCTATTTTTGTTCAGAAATAGATTACATCCTCACTTTCTCTTTGATTGTTCCTTCTGATTTGCTGCTTTACTTCCATTTTCTCTCTCTAAAGTTTTAACTGCCATTCAATTCAGTCTATACCATGTACTGAGATGAAATAGATCAGATTCTGATTAAATTCTCGAGCTTAATCATCATGAGTTAAAATTACCCATTTGTAGACTTACATACCATCTTAATCGGAAACTCAACACATCCAGCAGACAGATCTTGAATAAGCCGATAGAGAGGCAGGGGAGATAGAGAGGCAGTTGGCTATGTCTTAAGCCATGTATGTTCCTGAAAACTCACCCAAATGAAAATCTAGCACCTTGGAAGACAGTGTGCCTGTTTTATAAATCTCTTTGGATAGCCTTGAGAACATTTGCGTTCAGTTGCAGAATACGTACAGCAATGAAGCCCTATGTGTTGAAACACTGACATGTCTTCCCATTGAAAACAAAATCAGTGTCTTTGCCCTGACACTTAGCAATCTCTAACTCCTTGTCCTTCACTACAGCATCATAGGATGATTCAGGTTGGAAGGAACCTCAAGAGGTCTTTAGTCCAACCTCTTCCTCCAGTCTGAGCCTTTCTTGTTTCACCTTATGTCTGTTGTCTCCCATCTTCCTACTTCCTACTCTGTTCCCATCTTCCTATTTATCTTCTCAATAAAATATCCACTGGTACTGGAAGCTGATATTAGGTCTCCCTAGAGTCTTGTCTTCTCCAGGCTGAACAGGCCAGTTCCCTCAGTCTCTTTTCATAGGTCTTATTAATGCCAAAGCTACCACATGGGTAGCCAGTTTTTCCTTCTTACTTAACAGTAGATCCAGCTATGCATCCCTCCTGGCTGGCCCATTCAGTACTTGTGTTAGGAAGTTATCCCTAACTCCATCCCAGAAATCTTCTCGATTGCTTGTGTCCTGCTCTGTTGTCTTTCCAGCAGATGTCAGGGTTGTTCAAGTCTCCCATGAGAACAAGGTTCTGTGATCTAGGGCCTTTCTTTAGTTGTTTAAAGAAGGCTTCTGATCCTGACTTACCAATTCTCAAACAAACTGTGACTCTCCCAAAGAAGAGCTCCATATAGGCACCATTCACATCTTCCTTGACTGTCTTTCTTGAAGAGCTGGTGTTCACCCATTGAAACATTTATGCAAGACATCCCACTGCATCTCAGTCATTTGAACAATATCATAGCTCAGAGACCACAGGTGGAGCTCTAGATCCTCCTTCTTGTTTCTGAGGCCGTGTGTTTTTGTGTACATACACTTATGCCCTATTTTGTCATTCCTGAGCTATCTCTTCTTCCAACCCTCCTGCATCCTCTGGTTTCCGCCTTGGCCTCTGCTACCTCACTTAAGCAAGGTCATCATCTGCCTGCCCCATTGTTCCTAGTTTAAATCTCCCCTCACTAGGCTGGGCAGCCAGTTGGCAAAGATCCCCTTGCCCCACTTTGTTGGGTGTATACTCTCTCATCAACCATCCTTGATCCTCAAAGAGGGTACTGTATAGCAGATCACCTCTGTTCCAACACAGCCACAGTTTCTTGCAAGTTATAACTTCTGCACTGCAATTGCACTTCCATGAAAAAGAGTGGATAAGCCTGAGCTTTGAAACTCAGCCCTGCAAGGGTAAAGGAAAGATCATGAAATTAGTCTCTCTCAGAACTCGATAATTAAGGTTTTCATCCATACTTTTCATAGAGTCATAGAATCATAGAATGGTTTGGGTTGGAAGGGACCTTAAAGATCATCTAGTTCCAACCCTCCTGCCATGGGCAGGGACACCTTCCACTAGATCAGGTTGCTCACAGCCCTGTCCAACCTGACCTGGAACACTTCCAGGAATGGGGCATCCACAACTTCTCTGGGCAACCAGTGCTTCACCACCCTCACAGTAAAGAATTTCTTCCTAATATCTGATCTAAATCTACTCTCAGTTTAAAACCGTTACCCCTCATCCTATCACTATGCTTCTTGATGAGTCCCTCCCCATCTTTCCTGTAGGCCCCCTTTAAGTACTGGAAGGCTGCTATAAGGTCTC
>NW_008794456.1:4870739-4878589 GCF_000699145.1 Aptenodytes forsteri | reverse complement strand
GATCATCTTCGTGGCCCTCCTCTGGACCCACTCAAGCAGGTCCATGTCTTTCATATGCTGGGGGCCCCGAAGCTGAACACAGTACTGCAGGTGGGGTCTCACAAGAGCAGAGTAGAGGGGGAGAATCACCTCTCTCAACCTGCTGGCCACACTTCTGATGCAGCTCAGGACACATTTGGCTTTCTGGGCTGTGAGCACACATTGCCAGCTCATACTCAGTTTTTCATCCACCAATACTCCCACGTCCTTCTCCACAGGGCTGCTCTCAATCCACTCATCACCCAGCTTGTATCTATGTTTGGGATTGGCCTGACCCAGGTGCAGAACCTTGCTCTTGGCCTTGTTCAACTTCATGAGGTTTGCATGGGCCCATGTCTCTAGCCTATCAAGGTCCCTCTGGATGGCATCCCTTCCCTCTAGAGTATCAACCACACAACTCAGCTTGGTGTCATCACCAAACTTGCCAAGGGTGCATTCAATCCCACCATCCATGTCCCTGACAAAGATGTTAGACAATACTGGTCCCAATATGGGCCCCTGATGGACACCACTCGTCACTGGTCTCCACCAGGAGATCGAGCTGTTGACCGCAACTCTATGAGTGCCACCATCCAGCCAATTCCTTATCCACTGAGTGGTGCACCTGTCAAATCCATGTCTCTCCATTTTAGACACAAGGATGTTGTGTGGGACAGTATCAAATGCTTTGCACAAGTCCAGGTAGATGACATCAGTTGTTCTTCCCTTATCCACCAGTGCTGCCACCAAGTTTGTCAGGCACGATTTGCCCTTAGTGAAGCCATGTTGGCTGTCATCAATCACCTCTCTATTTTGCATGTGCCTTAGCATAGCTTCCAGGAGAATCTGTTCCATGATCTTCCCAGGCACAGAGGTGAGACTGACTGGCCTGTAGTTACCCAGGTCTTCCTCTTTTTCCTTTTTAAAAATGGGAGTTATGTTTCCCTTTTTCCAGTCACCGGGAACTTCACCAGTCTGCCACGACTTTTCAAATAGGATGGATAGTGGCTTAGCAACTTCATCTGCCAGTTCTTTCAGGACCTGCGGATGCATCTCATCAGGTCCCATGGACTTGTGCACCTTCAGGTTACCAGTGAGTCATTAGAACACACGTCCTTTTTGAAGGGTAAAGGAAAAAGCAAGGAGGGATAAAATAGTAAGGAGTTATTTTTAAATCTTAAAACTGCAAACTGTCTCATTGAGTGCAGTGCATCCTGTACCTTTGTACATGATGACTGCTTAGCTGAGCTGTACCCTTTCTCCACATAGCAAGGCATTCCATAAACAAATAAAAATCACATTCAAATGACTGAATAGAATGACAAAGTTGCTATTTATATTGTCAGGAAGAGGGAAAAAAAGTAGCTTTGCATTTGGAGATGCATATTGATAGTAGAGACAGCTTAGAGAAAGAAATTAGACTACACTTCAGACAACTAATTTAAGCCAGGTGAATATGACCCTTGTAAGAGGATCTCATGCCTTTTTATTAAAGGGTACTAGTTTCGTTTACATGCACAGCTCTAGTTTTAAATTAACTCATGATGAAAGCATCTTGGTGTGCTCTTTCTCTTCTTACGAGAGGCAGGACACATTCATGACATTTCTTAACACTCAGAGGAATTGAATTGAACTTTATCCCAGTGGAAAGGGATTTAGGTATCACTGAAGTAGATTAGTGCAAAGCAGGGAGTATCTGAAGAAAAAAACCACATCATTTACAAAGAAAATAACAGATAGTGACATTAATTGCTAGGCTCTGTTCTGCCTATTAAAAGTTGAATGAGGCAGCTTGACAAGATTTTATAACGATGCACATGGAATTTTTTTGGTGGTCATTTTATTTCTAATATGCTCAGGATCTTGTTGGCCTCTTTTGGTTTGAACCTTTGCAATGTGCCACATGGTATCCCAGATCAGATAACTAGACCCACCACAATAACTTCTTATCAGCTGCCAATACCTAACAGTTCAAAAGAATATAAAAACTAATGTTAACAGTGATGTAATAATCAGCCCAATCATATCACAGACAAAGGCAAAATAGTTCCTACCTCCTGCAGCTGGAGCAAGAGAAATAGTTTGCTGTGGTAACTACAATAAAAAAAGATTACTAGTATGCTGATGGTGTGCTGATGTAACAGTCAAGTATCCTGATGAGCATCCTGTGGTTTTTTTCTGTGCTCTCAATCTTTCTGATCTTCCATTTCTTTTTTCTTGTCCTGTACTTTGAATACAAGGTGTCCAGAGACATGGAATATTATAGGAAAGGATTGTATTTAATAACCCATGGGATCTTTCTCAGTCCCATGTTTCTTTTTTAATGGCACACAGGGCAATTTTGAGTGTTGTTTTATGGAGCTTTTTCCTTGTAGCTTGCTGATTTAAGCCTTCTGAGAAATAGCAAATTTTACTATTAACATGTCCATAAGAAGATTTTTCCTCTGCCAAGTCATCTACAGTATGAAAAAGCTAGACGCCAAAGGGGGGGCACATGCAGGGTAACTAACTTAAAAATTCTAATTTTAGTAGGATTATAATGATTTACTAAAGTCTCTGTGCCGAGGGTTTCTTTTAGGACTTGACCAAAATCCCATTGAGGTCAGTTGTAGTCAGCATAAAAACTGAACTTGAAATAGTAACCTTTACTTTAAAATAGTAAGAGCTTCCACTGAAGGGAATAGAGCTCGTATCAGCCTAATGCACGGATTGCCCCACTCTTCATCAGAAGCCACTAGAAAGATTTCAATGAAAAGCTTGCATTTAAAATTCTATGAAGCCCTTAAAGGAAAAAAACAACATAGAGGATAAACATATAGGAAGAGTGTATTTAAAATAACAAACCTAAAAGATTTTCTGTATGGGACGTAATTAAATTATTTAGATGATAAGAGTTCTGACACTGACAGTATTCCATATGAAGCTATTTTGATATCACAATATGGCAACACAAATGTGGTTTATCAGGAAGAGTTTCTTAAGTAACGGTATGAGGAGGTGTTTGCTACACATTTTATTTCCTGTCTAAAATGCTTTTAAAGGTATGGTTTTTAAATTTAATGGGTTGTGGGGGAGTGAAGAAAAGCAATTACTCTGGAATTCAATTTGTAAAATATTTATATTTGTTCAATTTTTTCCTGATTTTATGTTATTCCTGTTTAAGTCTGTCTTTCACAACTGGAGCTCTTTACACTGCAGAAACATGGAGTTTGAAATGATCCCATAGCCAAATTAAGAATTTTGAGGCTTATCCATTTGCTTGCACTCTTGCTCCCCCAAAACATATATTAAAAGACATGTCCCCCACACAGGAAGGTTTATATGCCAAGAAAGAATTTCTTCAGGCTACAGTTTATGTAATTAGAAAACAAACAAACAAAAAGAGCACAAAAGAAAGCTTAATATAGGACTAGGACAGAGACCTCAAAATTTTCCACCAAGTATCCAATTTCTTGTCTGCACAATCTCAGCAGGCACAGAGGCCCCTCTTTCTAGGTCTCTTGTAGCTATGTTCTACAAACTTTACTTAAAGATATGAATTTAAATAATAGATATCGAAGAAATTTGTCTAAAACTTGAGCAGGGATGACCCATGTAGCGGAAAATAACTTTATCAGGGTTCCTTACATCATGAGGGCTCTCCTGCATGTGCCCTCAGTGCAGAAGCTTCAAAAACAGGCACAATGAAATTGTTCTTGGATAAAAAAGACACAGTACTCAAAATATATATTGCTTAGGTTTTCTTCCTGCAGTGTTTTTTATCTTAGTGAAATTACCTGGACAGCGAATATTATACTTGAAGGTCATTCCTATGTACACGATACTACATGACACTGAACTAATGAAAAATGCAAATTTGTTTCAGCTCTACCACGTAAAAAAGATTCACTGAGGGAAAAATAATGTGAATTCAGTTTTCATGTCTTATCCCCAGCAAGTTCACGAGTGCAATCCCTCAGACAAATTGTGCTGTCTGCTTCGCCCAGAGCAATATATCCCAGCAGGTAGTCCCAATGTATTTCTGCCCATTTGTCCCTCAGCTTCATCTTCCCAGTGCCAGTTCCCCATATTCCCTTATTGTCTCTGAAACATTCCTCACTGAAACCTCCGTGTGAACACTGCTGCACAACGACGTGGAGGGAGAAATCCAGGTATCTTTGTTCTCCCACAGCTCCTCTGTCCTATCGCCAGCCAGCCCCATGCAGATTTCTTGTCCACGGAGACCTTTAAAATGGCACCAGACCTTTAGATTTAGGCACCTGCACCACTCTCTGAATCTCCTCCTTTGGCAGTCACTCATGGCAAGCGTGTCCCAACCATGAAAGTGGAAAAACTGGACAAGTACAGTTCAGGATGATCTTGAGTAAGATTTACAAGTTTATCTGAAAAATGACTGGGTAGTTATCTACAGTTCCAGGACTGAAATACATGTTCAAGAAAAATCTAATGACAAAATATTTCAAGTTCAACATTTAATCATTACATTTAGCAATTTGTGAATTAACTACACATAACATTGTTGGAAACGTGGTCTTCCATTTGAATTGCCTTCAGTGCTCGCTAGTTTTCTGCACTAATAGCACTAAGTGTAATTAGCTCTGTTACCACCTGTAGTGTACTAATTTAATTTTGGTCCCATCCCAGCACCCATCTGCTCATAAACACCAGTTACAACAGCCTGAAGGCTTCTCTGTAGTGTGCCAAGTTCAGGTGTATACATGAAATGTATACAGTAGTGTGCCAAGTTCAGGTGTATACATGAGTGTTTACAGTAGCTGCAAAATAACTGATAGAGAATATTTGGCTGTGCTGCGATGAGATGGCCACAGTTCTACGCTCTGAACGAATGAAACCTTGCAAATGGATAGTATATGGTTAAGTGGCATGTATAATCACATATAAGGTTCTATTAAACCAAAAGACAAACTGTTGCATGACACCAAATATTCTTAACAAGTACAGTGTGCAAAACCTGCTTGTTTGCACAAAAAGGCTTATGCAGAATTACAATGTAAAATTACAAGCCAGCTCTTGTTTTGAAAGAAGAGTGAAATGAAATGTACAAGAATAAGTTCTTTAAGGTCTCTCTCTGCTTCTGTGAGAGATTCACTCCCAGATAAGTTCTAGAGTTTTCATTTATTATTCTGTTACATACCACACAACAACAAATAAAGAAAATCACAATAAAAGGTTTTAATAGAAAAATGAGAGACAGGCTCTGAAATATAATTTACATTAGACAGCAGTCAAGATAAAAGTAAAAATATGAAACAAAACCCAGGGATGGAAATTCAGAGATTGAAAATTGCCCTGAAAAACACTCCTTTTTTCATTTGGTAGTAAAGCCCTACTTTAAAGGTGGTTAAAGCAGGAGCTTTAACTTCCTGCTAGACACATCAGAAAAAAATCTAAAATCACAGCAATAAGCAGACTACCATATCAGTAGGCACACGATATTTGTTTTTATGTGTTTCTTACATAAATGTGTTTCCAACTTTATAAATAAAACTGTAATCTTTCCCATTTTTTTCAATAAAACCTATTTACTTTGTACTTTTAGATTATACAATGTTTAAAGTGGAGTCAGGTGCATTTCATACTCACAACACTTCTGCGAAAGCAAAGATTTCAGATGTCAGCTCAGAGAGACAATCACTCCCTGGCTTATCTTCATATCTTAACAATAGAGGTATTTTTCTCATTAAAGTGAAAGAATCAATTTGCCTGTGGCTAGTGGCAAGCATGAAAAGAAATACAGAGTTACTGTCAGGCATGACCTATGTCATTTTGGCAAGGGGCAAACCTGTGATGCTTGGACATGCCTGCAGTGTCTCAGGGAATATACTCAAGGGAGAATGAAGTAGGAATGCAAAGGACTCATCCTGGGCACAGAAAGTGCCATCAATGTTTAAATATTACGTGAATCTCCACTTTTTGAAACATGCAGACTGAGTTTTCACAGATACCTAGAGAGCTTAGACTTTTAAGTTTTCAATTTTGAGATCCAAACATCCTTAACCTCCTGCAAGGCTGTGCACATTTCAGAATCAATTTCCCAAATGATAACATTGTTTTATGACTGTTTAATAGATTTAAATTAAAGTTACCCATGTTTTATCTGTCAACTTCCATTGATGTGAATTCAGTGCTGTGAATTCCAGCATTACCATTCACTATCCAATCCTCCCCGCAAGCAGCACTGAGTGTCTGTTTAACGTGTATCATTTCTTCCTCTTCAGCAAAGCTGAATACACACACTTCCCTTGACACCATTAAAATATCTAAATGCTGGAAAGATTACTCTCTGTTAGTTTTGTATTTTCTGAGTAGAAGGTGAGATCATTTTCTGGGTTGGTTTGTTTATCGAAAGAAGCACTCTGTGTTCAAAGGAATGGATCGTGAAATCCGAGGAAGATATGACAGGATTTGTGTCTAAGCTTTAAAAGTTGACCCCATCGTCTCCATTGAATTATGGAAAGTTTCCAGACTTAGCATGTGGAAACAATGAAATTGCAAACCCTTGGTATATAATAAGCTGTTCACCTTCAAGGTTCTCTTCATGACCAATAGCACCCTTGAGCTGTTTTTCAGATCCTTTCACTGTGTGATGGATGACTTAATCTCTCCCAGCCTCATATGCCAAAATGCGTTTAATCCAATTAATATTAATGTTCTATAAGAAGTATGGTTAGCAGTTCACTAGATGGCATTCAATGGGAATCAACATGAACTGTCAGTCTAACACAATATTATGTGTGGGGGCACAGCCTTCTTACAAGAAATTTTTTCATCACAGATTTCAATAATTTACTCCTAATTTACACCGGAGTAAATGATATATGAATCTGCATTTGCAAAAGATTATTGAATATTAGAGACCTTTCAAGGCTAACATAAAACTGCATTTTAAACTCCTGGAACTTTCAATTTTTGGTGCTACTTGGTTAAGATTTTGGTGGGTTTGTTTGCCATTAGCATTTGATTCCTGAATTCAGTCCGAGAAGATATAATTTTAGTCAGCCTCAGAATGCAAGGCTCTGTAAGGATGCATAGTTAGGCTTCCTACTGATGACTTAAATAATGGTCAGTGTATCTTATTTCCACAGTTATACCTTTCCTAACCTCAAATTCCTGAATGCATCTAAAATAAGTATGATACATTACCCCTTTGCTGGAGATGCAGGATACAGAGATCTCAGTGTCTGGACGACGCTCTTAGTCGTATGGTTTAGTTTTAGGTAGTCCTGCAAGGAGCAGGGAGTTGGACTCAATGATCCTTATGGGTCACTTCCAACCTGAGATATTCTATGATTCTATGATCCTAGCCAAGTTTTTCAAATGACTCATGCTTTTGGGAGCACAAATTAAAACACTTATAAGTGTCTAATTCAAAAAAATACCAAACCTTCTGAAAAATTAAATATCTTGATTAAAGTTTTCTGAAGTTATTCACTGAAAAAATTAAGTGTCCAATGAACACTGGTTACTTTTGAGAACTGTGTCGCCTTACTATCTGCTGCTCACTGCTGTCATCTTTTCAGATTCCTGCAGAAATCTCACTGAAAGCGGAATTAAGGCACTTGGTGGGTCTGTGCCACAGATTAAATACAAACTGAATTATTTGAACCAAACAGAACTGCTAAGAGCCAGGCTTCATTGCATGCCACTCAGACCTGAGTGCTTCATTAACTGTAGGAACTACAGTGACAGGGTGTCCTGGTTTCGGCAGGGATAGAGTTAATTTCCTTCCTAGTAGCTGGTACAGTGCTGTGTGTTGGATTTAGGGTGAGAACAATGTTGATAACCACCGATGTTTTAGTTGTTGCTAGGTA
>NW_008794456.1:4849848-4870653 GCF_000699145.1 Aptenodytes forsteri | reverse complement strand
TGAAGCTGGGGGAAGAAGGAGGAAGGGGGGGACGTTTGGAGTGATGGCGTTTGTCTTCCCAAGTCACCGTTACACGTGATGGAGCCCTGCTTTCCTGGAGATGGCTGAACACCTGCCTGCCGATGGGAAGGAGTGAATGAATTCCTTGTTTTGCTTTGCTTGCGTGCGCAGCTTTTGCTTTACCTATTGAACTGTCTTTATCTCAACCCATGAGTTTTCTCACTTTTACCCTTCCGATTCTCTCCCCCATCCCACCGGGGGGGGAGTGAGCGAGCGGCTGCATGGTGCTTAGTTGCCGACTGAGATTAAACCACGACACAGGGATACTGCAGTCTGCCATGAGAAATCATAGAAAGGCATGGAATAGTACATGGAAATTTAAAAATTTGTTTCTGAAAGTGGTCAGGAATGTCCTTAGGAAGCAATTTTTCAGGGGCCAGAGGAAAGAATAAATGATGTTTCCTTTCCTCATATCTCTGATTGTCTGATCTTCTGTCATTCAGAGAAACATGTATGATCTTTTTTTTCTCTAGTAAAGTTGTTAAAGTTGTATACAAATCCTTACTTAAATTTTCTTTTGTTTCCTTTACTGTTTGTATCCCCAACAGGGAAGCCCGGAGTAATCATACATACTAAGACACAAAACAACAAATCTGGGCAAACAACACGTATCCCCTTTCTTTGTAACTGGCCTTTTACGTATCTTACTCCTTATCATACATGACTTTGTTTTTCCACTCTACTCCCCTAAAAAGGAATTAGTTTCACTTTAAATACGGTAATTTACCCTAGAAGTTGGAAATGACAATAAGAAAATTATTTTTTCTGCAGGACTGGATGATTATTGTTATTATTGTGCTAATTCTCAGCAGTCAAGTGATAACTCTGAGAAATGGCATCTGTTGTGAATAATGTATACTGTAAAACACAGTTCTTTTCATGTGTCCCCCTTTAAAATAATCTGGCACATAGCCAGGAAGGCTAAGGTCACTAAAGAGACATGCTTTAAGATGATATGTCGTTGTAGCCCTCTGCTAGCTTTGTAATAAATGTTTTAATTAAAGGGTAACATCAGACAGTCCAACATCTGGATCATATTTAATTGTAATTCCTAATTTTCACAGTTCGGTATCATCAGCTCTGAGAGAGTTGAAACCCATCAGCTAATTATCTCTTGCGATTCAGTATTCTGCAAATGCATTGTAAATAGAACTTAAATTTTTAAGGTACAGTGTTATATAAAAGGCAAGGGGACTGTACTGTTCAGATTATACAGCTAACAGTGTCCTTTAAAATAGAAAAATACCAGGTTTGTTAAAATAAAGCATGAAATAGTAAAGTAGAACGTGACCTCATAAAGACCTGTCTTCAGTGACATCTTACAGTCATTTGTCTGCTAAAGTGCAGATAGATATTTATTGTAGAAAGAACAATGCTGGCTCCAAAATTTGAGGCAAATTTGTTCTGATGCTTCAACTATAAGCATTTTGGATTCATGTTGGCCTTCTTTTGCAAGTTTCTAAATTCTGTGGAGCAACAGGATAGCTGAATCATCCATGATCTATATCCATAAATTAACCATAATAGTAATATTAACAATAATTTAAGTAAAGGCATCTTCTGATGCTTACTCATAACTTTGTAAAACTTTACTCTTTTGCACCAACTTTCCATAAATAATACCAGGGAATCTTTTGGGAAACTTGGAGTGGAAAGGTCTGTATTTGAGTAGGTTTTGGTGATTTTTTTTTAAGCCAGATGTACATTAAAAAATGTAAAAACCTCAACACCAATAAACCCCACATTCCTACTTTATTTTATATAAAGCACAGTCAACTGTATGGTTTGATATCTGACATAGAATTGTTGCTTTGGGAAGAAAGTAGTGAGAATTTCTCAGTGAAATTTGGCTTTGATAACATTGGCTGTGCTTCTGTGAAGCTTTCTGGGTTTTCATCTGGGAAAGACGTGTGTTTATGTTCTATTACATTACGCTGAATTACAGGGGAACTTACCTACATATAATGCAATGAGCCAAAATGCAGCTTGTTCAGGAGACTGAGTGTCTTTTGTGTGCTTTTTGGTGGCCTTCAGCAGTCACAGTATGTCAATATCAGGACAGGTGTCCAATTACTTGCACATTAATAGTATGGAATGAAATTATTATAATGAACTAGATATACGCCTTTCACCCCAAGAAACTAGGTACCACATAGATCTTGTTGATCATTACCATCACCAGCCCAGTTTTACACCTCATACAGAAGATGGCACTTCCAGTAGCATTTTAGGGCTGCACCATAGAGCAGAGGATGTGGTTCAGTAAACTGACACTGGTTCAATACCTAAAAAAATATGAAGGCACAATAAAAAAGTAGACTAAAATGCCACAGAGTTGTTTTGTTCTACCACAATAGTGGCAGAACTATCCCATGATAGTGATCCGACTGTCTCACCTGCCTTCTGTATCAGGAAAAAGGCAGTGTTATCTGTTGCACTGTGGTCCCCTTGGCTCAGCTCTCTCTTGCTTGTTTTAGACATCAAGTATGTCTCCTACTAAGAAAGTAGGTCACTTCTGGTTTTATGGTGAAAAGACAGTACTCTCCTACTAAGAAAGTAGGTCACTTCTGGGTTTATGGTGAAAAGACAGTATATCGTTCAGGGCAGTTACGTAAATGGTAGACATCCATTGTTCTAGCAGCAGTGTGGGGGCAAAGTTTTGTGAGCACAGATTTTATTAATCAGAAATTGTTAATTTGCAAAATATTTTTAGTTTAGGGAGTGGGAAGGGTGAAGAAACTGAGTCTGATAGAAAACTTAAACATATCTAATAGTTTGTTTTAACATCTTGTTTTTACTGTGAGATGACGTCATTCAGAAATGTGCAGAACCTGATTAAAAATACTCAATCAGAAAACAATAACCTGAAGCTCTGAAGAAACTTGTGGTGTGTAGAAGTTAAATCATAGAGTCCACAGGTTTTAATGCAGAAGGTTTTACACAAGAAAACTATCACACCAGAATTATCTTGAACTCCTTGTTGGCTGAACCAACTGATACGCCTTTTTAATTGATACTAGCTCCTAATACTTTGGGAAGGCCTTCACAGAATAAACTGAACTGTTTTTGTTGATATGACTTCTTATTTTCTCCCAACCTTATAGACCTTGTATAGACTTTCTTCTCCAGGATTGTCAATCCAATAGCCTTCTCCAGGACTAAAACATCACTTGATGTTTTAAGGCTAAATGCAGGGGTAGGGGTGCTGAGGGAAACTGTATTATTTGAAAGTTTTACTTTTGCATATGTTTTTCAGTCTTTTCTTCCAAAGCACTGTGGCACTCACTACTTGCAGATGTCTAAAAGAATGTAATTAGTTTCTTTACTCTAATTTCTTTCCTTGCTCTCATCCTTTTTATAATTAATAAGTACATGCTCTTTTTGCCACCCTGTTCCTCTTGCAATTGATTTCAAATACATACACCCCGCCACCAGTGTAAATGGACCTACCCCTTTTCCATTGTCATCTCTTCTGAGTATACAATGAGTTTTATTTCACAAGCAGACTCTAATATTTATTGATTTTTATGGTAACATCAATGTATACCATTATAACTGTCCAAATGAAGATCAGTGTCCAAAGGGATATCAGTAATATCCAAATAGAGATCAGTAACAAGTGGTTCCCCTCAGGGGTCCATATTGGGACCGGTACTGTTCAATATCTTTATTAATGACATAGACAGTGGGATCGAGTGCACCCTCAGCAAGTTTGCAGATGACACCAAGCTGAGTGGTGCGGTTGATACTCTAGAGGGAAGGGATGCCATCCAGAGAGACCTTGACAGGCTGGAGAAGTGGGTCCATGTGAACCTTATGAAGTTCAACAAGGCCAAGTGCAAGGTCCTGCACATGGGTGAGGGCACTCCCCAGTATCAGTACAGACTGAGGGATGAAGGGATTGAGAGCAGCCCTGCCAAGAAGGACTTGGGGATACTGGTAGATGAAAAATCAGGTTGGACACAGCTTTGAGGAACCTGATCTAGTGAAAGATATTCCTGTCCATGGCAGGGGCATTGGACTAGATGATCTTTAAAGGTCCTTTCCAACCCAAACCATTCTATGATCTGCCATGTGATACCTTTGAAAGAGGTTCTGTATGCTGTTCTAGTTAGTCCAAGAGAAAAAGGAAAAGGCTTCGGCACTTTTAGTAAACCACGCTAAAGCTGGTAAAAAAATCACATTTATTGCTAGTGCAAAAAACAATAAGGCTGTTCTTCCCCTCGCTTCATGGGCTTCCTTTACGTAGTTTAAAAGTCTTTGAAGATTTTTAAAAAATGGAAGGGATAGAAGGAAAGGAATAAGAAGTCCTGATGTTTCAAATCAAAACCTAACTGATTGTTATCTGATTTAGACCAATATGACATAGAAATATTTTTACTGAAAGTTATGAGAAGAGGTTTACTCCTTAGAAGACACATTGTGTTTACCAGCTAAATGGAAGAATGTAATGTAGTGTACTGCATCCTGTAGGTTCATATCTACATGCTTTAAAAAAAGCAAAAACAAGTTTAAATTTATGTCCTACATTCAGCAGCTCACCTTGAAGTCCCTGGAGCCTATCAGTTTAACCCCTAAGAAATTTAAGCTTTCTCTGGCATTTCCAAATAAGAAGCAACAAGGCTTGTTAGTAGTGCAGGCTAAAAGAATGTTCAAAGGGATGCAAAAGAGAAAGAAATGCTCTATCCTTTTTAATATGGCAAAAAAAACCCTGAAAAATCCACTTCCCTGCCCTACCCCTTCATGTTTTTCTACGACGTTTCCTCATAGAGCTCAGGAAAACTGGTCGATTAGTGACGGAAAGCATACCAGAAAAGTAAAAGATGAGCAGATGGGAGGGGAAGACTTCCCTATTACACTGTACAGCTATGGACTATGCAACTTTTTGCTCTGTGTTTAAGTTAGAATGAGAAAAAGAATAACAATGAGAAGACAAGACAAAATAGATAGTAATATAACCTTAGGATTTGTGCTTTTACCATACTGTGTGAATTTTGAACAATTACATGGGGAAGGTTTAGAAATATGCCTGGTGTTCTTGCTATATTCCAGTTTATAGAATTAGGTGGCAAATTCTTCTTACCCAGCTTTTAAATGATGGATTTGTTACTAATTTCTGATGGATGTTTATCCCAGAAGTAGCTGCATTTTATATTACCATTAAAAACTCATTGGAAAATATCTCGGGAGACTTTGGGACAGAACAGGAGATATAAATGGAATATCCTTTTAATATTCCATTAAGTTAATAATATCTGTCCAATTGAATCACAGTTATATTTCCTACCAGCTTTTAAATACAGTTTATTTTATTTTGGTATTTAAATTCCCATTGTGTAGAGCTGTGCTAGTTTCTGTGTGCTTTTTTTTTGCTGTTTATCTTGTGTTCTTCTAAATGCGTGATGGATAAATTATTGAGCTGGAGGCAGAGGTATAAGAAACAGAAGAGTCTAAGGCAAAATAATGATTGTGACATTGTGTCCAAAGCATAACCACGTCTCAGTGAATTCCAGACTCTTATCTGATTACACATTCACACACTGCTGGATGGTTGTTTATCTGCTTTGACAGTGGGTCCAGAGGAGTGTTCGATGAGCCTTAATTGCGTTAATTTATATAGATTAGGGGGCTTTTCTGGGATTACATTTCTCATCAGGTTCCAGCCAGTCCTCTTCACGCTGGTCACTTCACATTTGTACAGAGTATGTGCTGCTTCATCAGATACTCCACCAGGTTTGAAGAGGCAAATAATTACAAAGACTAATAAGAGGGGATTCAATTGCTTCCACCTGTAAATAAAATAGAAATAACCATAGCTGTGGTAGAAACCTGGAGAAGGTTAAGCAGTTAATGTTCCCTGATTTTCTTGGGGTTTTTAAATTATTATTTTCATTATTGTTGTTATTATTAAATGCAGATACTTTCACTCTAGGTTTTCACTGGGAACTATTCCCTTTTTTACAGATGTACAAGAAAAAAATCTAAGCTAACAATCCAGGGATTTCTGTTGTACCTGTGGGCTACATGTCTTTGGTTCTGATTCCCATGTAAATCTGTAGGTATTTTTTAAAGTTAAAATTGGAAGTAGTCTTGGTACTTTCATTTTGCATCAGCTTTACTACTCTTCTTGCCATGATCTCAGTGTTACCCAGGAATTTTCCTGATATCAATAACTGGTTGTACTTAAGTAAGATCAAAATTAAAACTGAATCAATTAACAAATCAAAGCCTAGAAAAGGAGCAATAGAAATGATGATAAAAGCTCATTGTATAAGGTGACACTGAAAGTAATACTATAAGCTATTGTATAAAGAAACACAGTAGAAGAAATGTAAAATGAAAAGCCAGAAGCCCTGCAGGAAAGGGGAAAGTATATATCAGTTGCTTCAGAAAGAAAGGGAGGGAGATTCAAGAATATGGTGAGCAGGTAGACAAATTGGGAATGATGGCAGAACAGAAACGTTTGAGCAATGTAGTGATTGCTCTTCTTCCCCAAGTAGGTCATCAGTTCTTTGCTGTGGTGGTTCTTACAAATCACTGATGTATATATTGTCCACGTATGCTACCACTTTTTTTTTTTTGCTTCAGTCAACGATCTCCAGCTGGAAACCTGAATGTTAAAAATAAGGAGTATTGTGTAGTTATGAGTCATTGAAAACAGCAAAAGCAGATGGAGCTTCCAAAGGAAACCGAGTACTAACCTACAGATGGTAAGCACTGTGCAGACAGCGGGATTTCAGCTCCTGAGCAGTACTTCCTAGCGAAAGCACTTTGCTCTGGTGTCTCTGCTAAGTTTCCAGGGAAACTAATGGCTAAACTGAGTATGTACAGACTGTTCTCTGAGGTGGAGACATTTTCATAGATTCACAGCTCCAGCTAAAATTTCCCAGAGGGCAAGTGAGCCAGAACAGAAGAGCTTAGATGCCTACACTGGGATTTCAGTGGCTCATGTTAGTGTAATTTCCAGCTTTGCCAGCTCACCTGTCTCACGGTAGGATAATCTAAAGAATTTGATGCTACACTCTATTATCTATCTCTAATATGAGAGATCTTAAAAGAGAAAAAAAAAAAAAAGAAAATTTATGCATGAGTTTAAAAGTCACTTTAGCATTGTAGAGGACAGAGGAAAGTGTCGACGGACAGCATTACTGCCACTTATTCTTCAATTTTGATGTCAAGCAACATAAGCTCCAAAGGCCCATGTTTCTGCAAAAATGAACAGACATCACCGTTCTCAAAATTTTAATTCTTATTTTCATGACTGATATTTTAAAAAGATCATGGAAATTTTGTTCAGGATCTTTTGTTGGTGTTCAAGAATATATAGATAATATCTCAGTCAATAGATACTTTCCAGTCAGAATATTAGTCCTAAAGTGTCATCTTAA
This sequence comes from Aptenodytes forsteri, assembly GCF_000699145.1. Classification (NCBI taxonomy): domain Eukaryota; kingdom Metazoa; phylum Chordata; class Aves; order Sphenisciformes; family Spheniscidae; genus Aptenodytes; species Aptenodytes forsteri. Next base: position 4,863,205 of record NW_008794456.1, on the reverse strand, counting down.
TCACACCAAAATATTTGAAAAGTCTGTTTTATAGCAAATCTTCCAATATATATTAGATAAAATCGTTTAGAGGGCACTGAAACACAGTGCATCCCTTGATTTTCTTTTCCAAGCTAAATACCTCAACCATTAGGCTACACTGTCATGCTAATACTGTTTGCTTGATAACTTAAAGAAACTTTTAATTATTCTGCACAAAGTCAAAGTAGTTCATTAAAGGAAATTTAAAGATCTCTACCTCCTGACACACAGGAATAGCTCATTTGCTGATGATTAGAAGAAACCTGAAGGTGGTAGGAGTTATGGCATTCAATTCCCTGGGCAGTCAAAAATCAATAAATCCACATCCTGCATGAGATTTCATTCCCGTCACTCCTCGCACTAATGACAGACATAAAAAATCTCAATTCGTGATTCTGAGAGGGATTAGGCAGCTGACAGATGCAAAAGATCAGTTTTATCAAGAATAAGCTGGTTTTGGAAATACTCCAGAGGAAATCCTAGACTCCTGGGGAACCTCTGTATCACAAGTCACGTTGCCTGCAGATCTTCAGTTTAGGAAACCCAGGAGAGGAATGTCATAGGCAGGTGTGGATGTCTCAGTTTGGGGTTTATGTCTGGAATGCAAGGGTCAAACTTGACACTTTAATTTCCTTTATGGATTCAATTCTAAATAACTCCCTTTTATGATTAAGCTGTTCTGCTCACAGGAATCTTGTAGCAAAGCAGTGAATTTGACATAGCATGCAGGTAGTAATCTACAGATGGGACTATCTCTCCTTGTCAAAGATGCTGAAAAAAGACAGAAAAAAATTTCACTTATAATGAAAAAGCCAATTTAGCTTCCTGCCAGAAAGGCCATAACATATGACATGAAATTAATGCCAACAATGAAGCAACTTATGGCTGGTTTATTACTGATTTAGAATTAACACTGTCCTTCAGAATAAAAAAAAAGAAGAGGAAAAGAAAACCCCCAGTACATAAATAGCTGCCTGAGCCAAAATTCTCCCCTATCTGTGATTGTCCCACCCTGCAGTCCTCCATTTGGGATTTTTGGGTATTTTGGAGAGACTTGAATATTTTTGAGATCTGTGTTTTGTCATGCACTCTTTTTTTTTGTGGCTGCAATTTACTCTAATGATATTCCAATATAACTGACCTTGAGTCTGTAGGCCAGAATGTAGATCGGATCAGCAACTCTGTGTTCAGAATAACAAAATTATTAAGGTTAAGAACAGACTTTTATACCACAGAAGCCAAACTAGAATCAGAACATAAATTGCCACTGGATGTACCTTCAACTTGCTTAAGAAAAAAATTAATACAATGACCTGCTTAGAGTATAAAATTATCATCAGACATTGTCACTGCTGAAAAGCATTAGTCTGGAAATGGGAATTTAAACCAAAGTGACTGAAGTCTAGTTCAAAAGCATGACAGAACGAGAGAGAGGAGATAGATATAATTTAATCACACTGTAAAGTGAATATATATCTGCAGGAACATTTCCTGTTTACTGTAATTTCCACAGGCCTCTTATTTTTAAATGGAGATTTGCATAGCTTTTCTTACGTGTAAAGTTTGTGAACTAAATGCTGTAAAGCAGCATAGAAGCTAACAGGATATCTAAATATAAGAATATACATATGGAGAACAAGTATGAGAATTTATGTTGCTATTCTTAAAATTATGCAGGGTAGCTAAGATTTTCAAATAGACACACAAAAACTTTACCACAAGAGAAAGCAATAAAATAGGAAGATAAGTTTTTGGACTTATTACTTTCCAAATTTATGGTCCATGAAATGTATTAAAGAGTTCAAGCCATATCTTCAGGTGATTTAAATTGATAAAAGTACTAGGAAAAGGAAGAAATCTGTGCTGAATTCCACCGTCTCAGGCTCCGCCTCACACAGAGATGCCAAGTTTCCTTCTTCACATTGTTGTCATAGGTCACATAAAGGGAGAGAAGCTGACTTTCCGCAAAAATCAGATTATACAAGGAAGCTGATCTGAGTTGACGTGATTTGATTTGGGCTAGAAGATTAATCCAGACTTCAGCTGCCAGAAGCTTTTAGATAAATAGCACTTAGCCCACTTATACTGAATGGATTTTTTTTTTTAAAGGAAGGATTATTAATTAGAGCAGCGGTAACTGGAAGTGTAGGAAATCTCAGAGACTTAGAATTCACATGGCTCATCTGATGAGGACAAAATTGTGGTATCTAAAAGCACTGAGGAGAAAAAAAATAGTCTAGCCTGCTTTAGAATGACTATGAAGACAAAAGTTTTTAAACTATTTGAAATACCAGTCCTGACCTGAGGCTGAGTAAAACCTTAATCCAAGATAGGACAAGCATTGCAACAACTTAACATTTAGTGTACTGGATGGGTGACATAAATTTCATGTTGTCAGCAGTCAGATGTGCTCCTTCTACATACATTTCCTTCTGATATATCCTCTCTGAAATATTTTTGTTTTGAACGTGTCATTACCCAAGTCTCTTGTTAGAGCCAGTTGTTCCCTAGATAGCAGAATCTTCTGCTAGGTTCCCCCTAAATTAAAACTAACAGGCCAAAAAAAGGTAATTTATTGTGATTTGGAGAAGTCCGCAGTTTAACACCCTTGGTTTGGAGGGGGAGAGTGTGGGATTTTATGAAATTTTAAAATCTAAAGAAAAATGACAATGTAAAACTTTAATTTGGAGAAGGATATCCTCAAATATTGGCCACAAAAATGATCAGAGGGCTGGAACAGCTCTGCTATGAAGAAAGGCTGAGAGAGTTGGGGTTGTTCAGCCTGGAGAAGAGGCGGCTTCAGGGAGACCTTATTGTGGCCTTTCAGTACTTAAAGGGGGCTTATAAGAAAAATGGCAACAGACTTCTTAGTAGAGCCTGTTGCAACAGGACAAGGGGGAATGGCTTTAAACTAAAGGGGGGTAGATTGAGACTAGATAGAAGGAAGAAATTTTTGACGCTGAGGGTGGTGAAACACTGGCAGAGGTTGCCCAGAGGGGTGGTAGATGCCCCATCCCTGGAAACATTCCAGGTCAGGTTGGACGGGGCTGTGAGCAACCTGCTCTAGTTGAAGATGTCCCTGCTCATTGCCACAGGGTTGGACGAGATGACCTTTAAGGTCCCTTCCAACCCAAACCATTCTATGATTCTATGATTCTGAGGTCTCAAAGGAGGTCAGAGGGAAAGAACAGAGATACAGCTGAAACAGCTTGTGACACAACCCCAAAGAGTGAACTGGAATGCACAGTTAAATGGTAACACCACGGTAATGCTTTAAGGCTGTGATGACTGTCAAAATCCACTGTATTAAACTTTGAACAAACACAATTCCATTCATATGTTCTAAAAAGATACAGCGCAACCAAGAGCAATGTAGGGCCTTTATTCCTGTTGATAACAGAAATTAATTGCATTTTCTAGTGTCACGCAATTAATCTGTGGCAGAACAAGAATTTTGGTTTTCTAAAGCTCAGTTAACAGCCCATCCATAAAATGTTGAATGACTAATTAATGTTCTTTGGGATTTCCAAATGAGATTATATTAAAACACTGTTCAAAAAGTTAATAGTACTGGTAATTTCTGTAAAACTGAGGACACTGACACCTAGCTTCATTTTGCCCGAATGTCAAGAGTTTAGTCTAAGGTAATACTGAGAGCTCCCTGTGGAAAATCACTGGAGACAGGTGACTCAAGGACATGCACCCATCCTAAGTGTGTATGATAGGTAGGCAGATGAAGGTGTGTGAAAAATGTCCAATAGAACTGTCAAACTTCTTTCTAGATATTTCTAAATCCTACCTAATATCTGAAACTGAACTTGGACACTGAAACTGAATCACCCACACTGAAATTATGCCATTTAACCAGGTTGAGGTAATGCTATATACCTGTACATACACTGACACCATGGTTGAACAATCTTAATTTGTGCGGTGGTGTAATTGGATGGAAGTTCCATGACTTCAAAGAGCTTTGCATAATCCACTAGTCAGGATTAATTAGATATATTCTCACAGGCCCTCACCATCTGGTGGAGAAAGTCTGCAATTTGTAGTTACAAACTCAGTCTTTAGAAATTTAAATTTTAAACTCTGCACGATATTTGATTGATTCACTATCTGTCAGCCAAGAAAGCTAGACATCTATAAAGGAGAAAATCCTTCTGGAATAAAAACTCCTGGAAGCCATGTCTAGGCAGATGAAGAATCCCTTCTAACACAAATTATTCTGCGAGTCTAAGAGTTGAGTCTTACGCTTTCCTATCCAGGCCTTATATTAAATTTACATGAATAAGTGTTTTCCAGCTCTTAGGACATCTGGTTCATTTTGGGAATTTGGATAGGTCCTATCCCACTTGTTTGTGTTGTCTCATTCTCTTTATGCAATGGTCATGAACAAACTATTTACTTCAGTAAATTCAAGTTTTGTAACTGCATATACTCCTTTCCATCTTATACTTGCTCAATATTTAATTACTCCTACCGCTTCCTATGGGAAGGAAGGAAAGATTTCGATCCCTTTTAAATTACCAAGTGGCATAATTCTAGCAACCAGTTCCTAAAATACAGGCTTATTTCACCTCAGCATTTATTTACAGCATTAAAGTAGAGATCGTTGCATCAATTAATTGTCCTATTGAAGACTAAAAACTCATTAGCTACTGCAAAGGCAGAAATACATAGCCTACACACTACTTTTTATTAATATCAAAGAAACTTTAGTATCAGTAGAACTTTCATGAGATGTGTAAGCACAAAAATCCCCCCTTTGCAAAAAATAACGCTGAGGACTTAATGGCAAAACTAAGAATACAAAGAAAGTTTCTTCACTGATTGTCTGATACTTCTTGAACTCGTTTCAAAGAGAGCTCAAATAAGACTGAGTCCTGGGTATGTCTGCAGCTATTTTGGATCAAAAGTCAGTCAGGAAAAGGTCAGAAAATAATGGAAGTATAAGTGACAACATACTTGTGAATAAAATTTGGAACATTGAGGAGATGATGCAGTTTCTCAACTAAAAGTTTTCTGAAAGCTCAACTCCTTGTCCAATGAGTGAATCCCTTCTAGAGAGAACAAATTATTGTGTAATAAACTTGCAAACCTGAAATGTGCTTTACCTGCGTTATGATGGCATATTATGGATTCTTCAAAGCTGCCATGGAAGAATTAATAATCTTTTTCATACCTTTCAAGTTAGATACTAATTTTGTAGATACAGCTCTATCTATCTAAATACGCACACATTTGAGAGGGAGATATATACACACACACATATGTACATATATATGAGTGTGTGATTGTGTGTGTGTGTATATATATAAATATAGTTAATGTTTTTATTATCTATTGATAAAAAGATCTTGGATAAGAAATATATAATAGCATTTCCTGTCTATAATCTTATTTTCAATAGATAATCCCATTCACACTCATTCTCCTTATAGATTAAATTTCAACCATAACATCCCATGGTTTACTGCTCAGGTAAATTGCAGTTAGGTACTTTTTCATTAGAATTTGCATGTGAAAGAAATATTCCAACTTTTTCTTTTTTCTGGAGAAGAAGTAAGTTTATTACAGAAAGCATATACTATGTTTTTTTTTTTTTTTCCCCTCCAGAACATGAATGTGGAACTAATAGTTATGTTTTAAAGTACAAATATCTTTAAGACCAAAAAATTAAGTTTTTGGAAATTACTTTTGGAATGGCTGTTGAGTTATGACAAGCTCTTTCTGAAAGCTCTGGCAGACAGCCTCACATATTTTCTTTTTAAGATGGTTTATGATTAGAACCCTGTGTGTAAATCAAGGAAAAAAGGTGACAAGTTTCATGGACTAGAGACACTGAATATAATCAAGGTTCCCTGTGGTCTGCCAAGATAAATACATAGGTAAGAAAACTATTAAACTGCACTTTTTCACTATTAACAGTGATTTGACATTTTCAAGCAATAGAGGATAAATGAAAACAGAAATCTGTGGTATTCTTCACCATAAGAATGTCAGGAAATAATATAATTTTTTCAGATCTCCTGTCTGATGTGTTTATAATAATATTCAGCTACTACCTAGTGTGCTTTTCATCAGTAAACGTCAAACTATTTTTCAAAGCAGGTAATCTTTAGAAAGGTTTGGAAAAATTCCAGCTAAAACAGGTTTTCATCAGGTTTTGCGTAAGAAGGAAAAATAAAACAATTTGATTTCCACCAATTTTCCCAGACATCAGCTATGTTTTTCATAGAATGTACAAACTACATCTCAGTTTTATCCGTTGCGATGCTTTGTGTTGGCACGAGCATCGCAATTGCCTGAAATATTGTTTGGGAAGGAATTTGCAATTTGTTTACTACTTCTTTAAAATTGCTATTCTTTCAACAAAATCATATGGAAATAACTTGTTTTTGAAGTAATCAATAAATGGTTATAATTAAGGGCTTTAAATTTATAAGTATGCTCTGACTGCAGATCATAGTGATTAATGTAGGGAAACATAGGAGGGGCATGCCCAGGTCACAAAACTGCTTAGAGAGGATAAAGAAAGATCAGATCCCACGGGTAAGAGGGAAATAAAATTTTAAAAAATAAGCTATTGAAGAGGCAAAATCACCTCAGTCCTTAGTTGCTCGTGTATCTCCCAATGCATGGACAGTTCTAGTGGCAGGGTTATCCTGCCGTTTGTGACATACTGTTTCTTTATTTAAGGTCTGAATGTTTCATTATTCCATGTCGGGGAGCTGAAAGGTAATAAGACCAAACTAAAGCCATTCACTAAGGTCCTGGCAGAAGCTTTTTCAGTGACCAATCTGATAGCTGAAGAGGATTATTGTCAAGCAAGGAGAAGGAACAAAAAAACACCTCTTTAAGAGAAAGGTTTTCAGTGCATAAAAGAGATTTTTTTGTGTGTGTGATATGGATGCAGAATGCAGTGTTTGATGACCCCAGAGATGCCCTCTCCTCCTAAGATACATGACACTGTATCTTATGCTTGTCCTAATGGAGTAAAGGACTATATATCTGCAGAGCTCTTGCACTGCAGAGGAGATGTATTAATGATGGTGGCTTCAGTGCCGACTATGTGCTGCAAATAGGAACTGAACTGAAATCTTCCTATTAATTTCACAAAGGTCAGTGAACAGATATCATTGCAATACATCTTTTAAGCCTGAAGGATCCGATTCAATGTTGTATCATTTTAAGTTTATGTCAGTTTAACTTCTCCAAAATCAGTCCGACACTGACATCAGTGGAGTTAGAAATGGCATAAAGCTGGAAGAAAGTAGGGGCGAGTCATGCATTTTTATTTTCAAATATAAGAGCTGAGTGTTTACTGTGGTTTCAGCATGAAGCCAGAATAGATGGGGAGATCTGGAGTGGGTTTTGATGACTTGTCTGAACCTGTAGCTCAGAAGGCATGAATCCATGCAAACTAAAACCAAAATACAGTGCATGTACACATCCCATTGAACAAAACCTGCTGACTTTCACACAGCTTTAGCTGCAACGTCACATTCATTTGACATTTTTTCCTTGATGAATTGTTCACAAAAATCTGCAAGTAGTCAGATAGAGAGTGTTTGCAGGCAAGAATGGCTTCATAGAAAGAAAGTGATCAGAACAGATTTGCTGGTATATAAAGCAGGTAAAAAGAAAAAAATCCAAACAAAATACGCTGAAAACAAAAGTAGTATTCTCTTCATTTATTTATGATTTGACAAATTGATCAGGCAACTGCCCACCTGCAAGTCTGAACTCCTTCTGTAGATTGTTGTCTTTCTGAATTAGTGGTAAAATCTCCAGACTCTATGCATTCAATTCATACATTTAGTGATGTACAGTCAAGCATGCCATTTCTTTGCAACACAGACCACAGGTATTGTTCCCTTATCAGTCATACAGGTAGTGATTTAGGGCTGAATACCAGTAAGTACTGAGTCAATATCACCCCTATGAGTACTGCAATACTGCTGTATTATTTGGAGAGTGAAGAAATTACAAGCCTTTTTTTTAATCCCCTGAAATATAGCTAGGTCCTGGCTTTAAAGCGGTGTGGCAAAAGAGTGTAAGTGTTGCCATGATATACCATACACTCAGCCAATCTGTGAACACTAAGTGTGTTTTAAAGTTTGTGCACCACTTCTAACCGTTGCAGTAAATCTGGATCAATAAAGGTAGAAGTCCTCAATGTCTTTAGGGAAAAAAACCCCATCTTTTCTGCATGTTTCTGGATGAAAAGTCTCTTACTTTCCTTCTCCTCTCATACACCAATGCACAGAGTGAATTTCAATAAAAATCAAATGAAATGAATCTTCACCTTCTAGCTTATCTATAATTAGTGACTTAGACTTCATCTGGTATCTGCCATCCTAAGACTGGGAAATATTTTATAGGTGTATTTTTACCATAGAACTGTTCTATATCAATACTATTTCACCATTCTATAAAGGTAGAAACTGAGGAGCAAATCTTTCCTGAAGCCATAGAAGAAGAGTGGAGCAGAGATGGTTAGAGAATCCGGAACTACCAAATCACAGCCCCACTCTTTTTCCCTTGGAAAACATGCAGTGCAAATAGTGAAGTTCAGCAATACTGCCAAGAGAATAATTTGAAAGCACTGAAGGCTGCAGGTATGGCTGAATACCATCTGGGACACAGAACTTGCTCATGTGAGAAATTTTTACTCATTCAGGTAGTCCCATGGAAGGCAATAATAGCAAAGAGTGTTTTGGGGAGCATAAGCATATTGAGCCGGCAAATGTAGAACTGCGTGTCCAATAGTTATTTTTTAAAGCACTTGCTTTCACAGTAGTGGCTTAAATCAACAGCTAAAACCCCTAAAAAAAACCCCAGACAACATGCAAAACTATGTCAGGTGTTAATTCTCTAATAAAAACTTACCCAGGCTAGTGATCACACCATCTACTATAGGTCATTAATCTAAATATATTGCAAAGTACAAAAGTTTAGATCCTATATTCCCTATGCAGTTAATCAAGAGAGAGAGGCTATGAGGGGAATACTGCAATGCAGAGCACCTAAGATTTGCTGATGTGGATGAGTAGAGTGACCAAGATTCAAAAACTACCTTGGAAAGAGGAATGTGCTCTCACACAGGCAAAAAATGAAGATATGACACTAAAGGAAAATGGTTAGTAAATGAACTCATGATACAGGGGCTATATCTTTCAAACTTTGAACAAGAACCAGAAAGAAAAAAAAAAAAACACATACCTCTACACTAAGAAAAAGAGAATTGGCAAAAAGCCAAGATAGTAGGAGGATGCCAGAAGCCTCATAGTTGTGTGGATTGTGTGTTCCTTTTGTAGGAACACTTGAGAACAGATCTTCTCTTTTAATGTTTTCCTCCTCAGCAGGAAATGAGGCAGAGAGAGGATCTTCATGGAGATGGACTGCTAAAGGAAATGGTCCTGGACTGTGAAGGAGTTTGGCTGGCAGTAGAGGATAAATACAAGTCACAGGGAAGGAAAGTACTTGAGAATAAATTATATTGCTCTTTCTGGCCTTTTTTTAAAAAAAAATCTCAGATGGTTTCCTATTTTATCCCAGCTCACCCAGAAATATAGAATTATATGGCTGGAAGGGCCAAAAATCATACAGTTTTTCTGCCTGCTTTAAAGTAGGTTCAGTTGTTCCTGTCATTCCTAAGACATGTTTGTATAACCTGTTCATAATGATCATAGAATCACAGAATCATTAAGGTTGGAAAAGACCTCTAAGATCATCGAGTCCAACCGTCAACCCAACACCACCACCCACTAAACCATGTCCCTAAGCGCCTCATCTGCACGTCTTTTAAATACCTCCAGGGATGGGGACTCAACCACTTCCCTGGGCAGCCTGTTCCAATGTTTAACCACTCTTTCAGATCTCCCATGTTGGCAACTCCACGGCTTGCCTAGTCACAGCCCTCACAGTCTTTTTCCTCCTAATATTTAACTTGAATTTTCCTTGCTATAAATTAAACACACTACTCTTTTCCTACCTTTCAAGGAGACAGAAAAGAGATAATTTCTGTTCTCTTTGCTGAACTAGCCTCACGGTGTGTGTGTGGGGGGTTCTATGATGGCTGTGGTCTGTAAGCAACACTGGACTATGAATAAGTACTGCGAATATCTAAAAGGTAGCTTCACCCAGACCAGAGCCCAGGGCAGTTCTTTTTTTTCTGCATCTTTGAGGAGTACTCTTATTGACATCTTTGGCATGTAGATGTCAAAATTGCCACTGTGAGATGTGCCTCTTAGTCAACATGAAAAAACATTGTGTGTGATTCTCAGCTGTCTGCTTTCTTGGGTTTTGTGACATTACCACAATTTATTTTATTTATTTATTTAATTTATTTTATTACTCAATTTATTTCTCCGAGTTTATTTTTCCCCCCTCGTCATATGCCAAATCTCTTCTTCCCTGCTGCTGCTAGTTCCCAAAGTGATGTGAGATCTCAGAGTGTCTGCAACACTTTCTATGTGAATACAGAATAAAACGCCAATTTGTGCATACAATCCTAATGCTTAGCTTTTCCAATTTTTTTTTTTTTTAAATAAAAGTTTGTTTACTCACAGTCCCTGTAAAAGCAAGTAGAATTGAAAATGTTCACAGAATGAATTTTCCAGTTCTGTTCCAATTCTTCTGTTTGGGGGGGGGGTTGCTTTATTTACCTTTCTAGCTCCTCATCTACAGTGCTGCACAGAATTTGTTGTGGCACAACAAGTTCCTCCATTTAACTCAAGTCACATGAGCTCTGTAATGCAAGATGTCACAGGTGGGGTTGAGTTAGAAATAGAATTGCCTGCCTTACCCTGAAACTCGCTGGTATGCACTAAACCCTGTCTTACTTCTTCCCCTCATTACCAGGTTAATGAAATCGAATGAGAAAACTGCAGAAATAGGCCAGAGAGAAAAAACAATTATTGAGCCTGGCGGTCATGACCTTGCAAAAACACTGTGTGTCCTCATCTTTGGAAAAAATGAAGGTTCAGGAAGAGGAAATTGTCACAAATGCAGGGTCATGATGGAGAAACAAGTTTTATCACTTGAGTTTTGGGGTTTTGGATGACATGGTCACGACATCTCACACTGGTACATGTATCAATCATTCCTCCACAGCACAGAAGCTGCCAGTTCCCCAGGGCAAGAGACATACAGCCACGTATCACAGGATAGAAATGACATTTCACCCCATCTTTAGGTATGATTTCACCAAGAAGCTTCCCTAAACAGCGCAATACCAGTTTAGCAGCAAACCACTAAAATGCTTGGCAGCACAATACACGCTGAAATTCCACTGCAAGATTTTGAAAGACTGCTAGATTTTTTTCCCCTTCCTTTTCCAACAGGAAAAACTGTACATTTTTGACTGTGTAAGTAGTTCCAGTGCAGCTGAAATTTTTCCTGTACCAAAGCATACGATACTGCCAACAAATTTTTGTGATTGTGTTATAAACTAATTGTTCTCTGTGGCTGTGAGAAGGATGAGAAGACCATACTTTAGATGCAAATATTTTTAGTGTAGTATTGATAGCTCTCTCTCATTTGCCTGTAGTCACAGTGAATCAGTCATATCTTGTTAAACTACATCCAGATAGCAAGCTGATGTTTACTACATCCCTGCTTAGACAGGTACTCCTGTTTTCAAGGCAGATGTTACAATACTCATCACAAAGGAGACAGCATTTGTCAACAAAGATCACATAACCGAATCAGAAGTATTAATTTATACATTCTTAGTTAAAATGGGTGGGTACTGCAGTAACTCATCTGTGCTGACAGATACCTCCTGCTTTCTGTAGCGACTGAATTAACAGATTCACTTGTAGTGTAATAGGAAGATCTACCTAAAGAAGGAGCTAGGATTAAGGTTTAAAGAGTAAAAACTTGCGGTTTCAGTCACAGTCATATTATTAACTGCAAAATCAAGCTGTGTTTTCATCTAGGTATTGGTCTGAGCTGCTCTCTGCTTATATCACCAGGAACATATGAAACATGGCAGTTTCTTGATGAGAAGAAGATTACAGAGAAGAATGACAATTCCAGGAAAGCAAGGCCCCTCCTGTGCTGAAAGCTGCATAAGGCAGGGACCACAGTACTGACCTGTGACCCCAATAGTCCGATGAATATTGACTGTGCAAATGAATATCGATCATACAAATAACAATCATAATATTTAGATTCTGTCATGATTTAGCTGCAACACAGTGAGGAAATGTGACTATCAGGAAAGACAAAGAGCTATGCTAAACAGATGATGCTACTGCTTGATAAATCATAGACTTTTGTGATGATGTGAAGATCAATACGTAAGTCTCAAAGAGTTTAATACAGAGCTGCATATTTATGCAGAACACTAAGGGTCAACATTGTTTAGTCCAGTGTCAGGCATAGGGTGTGTAAACAGCTACACAGAAAAAAGCTAGAAGCAGCAAAACAGAGTAACTATCAGTCAGTCCAGCCCAATGCCTGCCATCCATCAGTCACTTATTCGCCTCCTCCTAGGGCGGGAGGATGGATTGCAGCAAAGACAGCAGCAATTCAGTGCAACACTGAGCAGCCCAGCGCTGCTTAGTTTCTCTTCCCCTGTTGCGCTGGCCTCTGGAGGTGGAGCAAAGGGGTTGCAAAAGGTGATACTTTTCATTTCCACAGCTCTGCCAACCACCATAAATAGTAAGATCCTTGTGAGCCCATTAGCTGTAGCTGTAAGATACTTGCGCTCTTAGGAGGAGAGAGAGCTTTGCTTTGTCCCAGCGGGGAAATATGGACAGCTTTTAATGGAGAGAAGTGGACCACTAAATGAACAGCCTTTCCCAGAAGTAATTTTTCTTCCTTCAACCAAGAGTATCATCTTTTTTTTTCTCCTCCTGCATTGCTATGAAGCACTGAACAAATTCCCGTTAGTTTGGTTCATTATTTAATCGTAGGGCTTCTACTGAGTGAGGAGATGTTTCCTTGAAAGTTATGCACCAGGGAAGTGGAGTGAGAATTTTTGCTGGGTGATATATAACACATTGTATGGTTTGTGGAAGGAAAGGTAAACTATTGGAGGAGAATACGAAAGCCCGGATGAGTTGGAGTAGCTTAAGTTGCAGATCAGTATTTCTTCACGTATGATCCAACAATTGTAAAGAAAGCAAAAATGCAAAATGTTTCACTCTTGCTTTGGTATAATTGCTAATGCACCAAAAAATAAGCAAAATATGAAAATAAGTAAAACCTAAGAAAATATATAAAATAATATATGGCTGCAGAATACAGTCTACTTGTTCTTACAGCTCTTTTAAGAGATGTGGATCTAAAGAGCCTCCCAGCTTGCCTTGGACTGTCTAGG
>NW_008794456.1:4843951-4849661 GCF_000699145.1 Aptenodytes forsteri | reverse complement strand
TTTTTTTTTTTTTTTTTTTTTGTTTCAATGGACAAGAACAGATATTCCTGACAGATTTCTGAGATCTGTCTCTCTCTAGCTGGAACTGAAGTTTAAGCACAGATTTTATTGTTTTGTTCAGCAATGTCCTCTTTTGACTTCGAATGGTGCCAAGAAACAACAAGAAAGACAAAAGCAAGAGAATTAACTGGACTTTCTGAAATCTAAGACTAAAGAAAAGGATGGAAATAAACACTGTAAAGTGAAAGAGAGTTTTATTTACCTCAATGCTGTATTTCTTTCTGTAGACAAAATCAGAAATTATTTAAATAGGTTTGTTCTAAATCAAAACATAGGCTCAGAATTTCTAAAAAACAAAACAAAAACTAAAGATTGCTTTAGAAAAGTAAAATAAATTGAGGGTTTTGTTATTTTCAGGAAAAGAAACAGACGTAGGTTGCCTGATGCATGGAGATTCTATAACTAGCTTATATAGAGTCCTCTGGAGTTAAAGACTTTCCCTGCATAATGGAAATAACCTGGAAATCAGACAGCCCTGCATTTGAATCATTTCCCCTCATTATCGTTCAGAAACTGATGACAACCTGAAATACTAGGATACCTGGAATGACCTTGGAAAATTTATTCCTTACAAGTTAAAGAGATGGGCGTAGAAAACTTGTTATTTTGGAAAACATTAGTTAAAATCAATACTTCAATAAAATATTGCCTTTATAGTGAATCCTCATGTTCTGATGAATAGACACAGCATAACATTCCAGAAAAGTGCTCTGGCTGTAACAGAAACTGCTCTGCTTTCTCCCATGTTTTCAAATTCCAAAAGAAGATGCAGAAAAGAGAAAAATTCCCTAAAGTATGATGAAAGCTATTTAATAGTCTGCTAGGAGAACAGGTATCTGTAGTTAGGAGAGAAAATACCAGCTGTGTTGATTTAAAAACTAGCATAACTCCCACAATAACACATACAAAAGGTCTGCCATGAAAATGGAGTCAGCATTTCTGGGCCATTTCTGTGTTTATACACGGTACCTACAGGCATACTCATGCGTGACACTTTCTTGAGGTGAAGCCTTAACAAATAATGTCATTTACTCAATTTAGAACTAAAGATCTGTAGAAAAGATCTGTACAGAATTGGAATTTCCAGTGTATTTTTTTGTCCCCAAGACTATGCTTTGCTTCTCTCCCTTCTCAAACACTCCCTAACGTGTTGTGTAAAAGGCGGAGGGAGGCCTTATTAATCAACTGCAAAGTACATTAAAGAAAACTCTCAAAGCACCTAAATAACTTGTTTATACAAATGATCTGCTCCACTGTAAGTGATGAGGTCAAGCGTCCCATTTGTTGTGGTGTACCATTTTATTGATGCGGCAGGATGCATCGGCAGCTGTAATTTTGTCACGGTCTGCTTTCCATTCCTCCGAAGAGTAATCATTCCTGGGCTGTCAGATGCATCAAATATCCCAGTGCATGTTGCATGTTTGATAGAGGGCTACCTTGATCATTAATCATGCACGGAGTTAAATTTCCTCTGTCAATACAGTAATTCTGCAAGGACAAGAATGTGTTATTAATTTTTATTGAAGAAATTACAACAAAAAAGTGGGTCAGTGTGAGGTTGCTTTAAAATTACGATCATACTGACTAGCTAAATTTCATTACTCATAAATAATACGATTTAACTCTAAAATGTTTTCCATATCCTGTTACACACCAAGTCCCAAGGATTGACTTTTTTTTTCCGAAGTGCATCCCTTTCTCAGAGTGTAATATCACTTCAGGCAGAAAAAAGACGCTTTTAAACATTATCCCGTGACAAGATCATTGGCTATGGCAATAAAAAAAATGTCTCCAGGGTCTTGCAGGTTTTGGAAAAAAATTTAGAAAAGCAACTATTCTGACAAGGACATTTACAAATCTCCCAAACTTTCAATAGCCTTTCAGATTGTCAAACAGAGGCAAAGACTAAAATAAAGCAATATGAAATATGTCAGGCATTTCAACTTTATATTCCTGTACACATTTAGTGTAAGAGTCAAAAAGGTTATGAAAAATCAAATCATCTTCGATAACATCAAAATTCGACTTACAGAATTATGGATGATCAGTATTAACACAAAAAGATTTCTGAGGGAAGAGACCTCTTTGATCTAGCAGACAAAAGTATAATGATGAGATGCTATGGCTGGAAGCTGAAAGTAGACATATTCAGATCAGAAATAAGGGAAACATTTTTAATGATAAATGTAATTAACCATTGGAACATTATACTTAGGAGCACAGTGGATTTTTCATCACTTGACATTTTGGAATCAGTCATTTTCTAAAAGAAACGCATTAGTACACTTACAAGTTGTTAAGAGCTCGATACAGGAATCACTCTGGTGGGGAGGAAAAAAAAATAGGCAGGTGCAGAGCATCTGTTAGAGGTCTGTTCATAGATACAGTATCCTGCTACTAATCAAACGCATTTATTTTTTTTCCTTGTATGTTCTGCTTATTACAGTGATGAGAACAACTGCCCATTTTGTGTTTTCCTGACTCCCTGTAATTAATACAGCAACAGAAGAAGGGTTAATTCTATTGAAGATATTTCAGCACCAGTAGTTAAATTAAGGAGCTGTGGTAAGGGATACAGTTATCTGTAGGAGCACTGTTCCCTGACAACAAAAATAGTAACTGACATTTAGTACTGGTGATGATGATACACAAACTTTAGAGGATGCATTTTTTGTTTCCAGGAGAGAGTAACTAGCTTGTAGGATAGATTTGGGAGGTAGGGACGTTAGTAAATATGGTAAACGTCATCTGCAATAATTAAAATTAAGAAGTGTGGATATCGTTCCAGCAGAATCAGTCTAAAAAATTGGATTTTTTTGTCAAAGAATGATTGACTGGTGAAATTCTTTGCCTCTGAAGACCCTCTGCTCATCTTTCTGTGCAACATTTGAATAATCTCAGCACGCAACATTTTCATTTGCAGTCTGTGAAGTCATGCACAGAAGAAAATTCGTGTGAAACAAATAAAATATTTATTTTGATGTTTATGCTTTCTTACATTCTCTCTACTTTTGCACTGAGATACTAGCCAGCGCTAAAGAAATCCCACAGTTTCCATTAAAAAAAGGACAATTTAACCCTACTTGTAGTAGATTTCCCCATGTACAAGGCCATATGCATTTTCATCAGGGTAAGAAAACATTAAAAATTGCTGAATTCAGCTTGAGTATCGGAAAAGACAAACAATACATTATGCTTTATTTAGTTACATATCTGATAAGAGCTTCATGTGTCACAGAGAAATAGAAGTTTTCAATATTCCCTAAAAATGACAAGACAAGAAATGTAGTAGATTTCCCCATGTACAAGGCCATATGCATTTTCATCAGGGTAAGAAAACATTAAAAATTGCTGAATTCAGCTTGAGTATCGGAAAAGACAAACAATACATTATGCTTTATTTAGTTACATATCTGATAAGAGCTTCATGTGTCACAGAGAAATAGAAGTTTTCAATATTCCCTAAAAATGACAAGACAAGAAACAGATTAGGACCAAAAGTGGAACTGCTTATTTTGGGAAGGATTTTTTGTTTTACTTTGTTTCTTAGCTGCCCCTGTAAACTATTATTGAACCAGAAGCAGTACACAAGAGGATCACAGGCTTGAATTGTTTTCTCTTTACATATTTCAGTTGATGTTTCTTTCAGTGGGGAAAAAACTGAGTCTGCCGATCCCAGGGTTGAGAAGGATTAGATTGATGCCTCTATTCTTTGCACTAGCAAGTGACCTTAATTCACATGTTCTGTTTATTTTAATAAATTGTATTATTTACTGCACTGACTCAGTATAGTATTTTTTAAATATTTATGAAAGAAGCCTTTACGTACATATAACTGATGTTTATCCTTGGACTGCTGCCAGAGAATGAGCAGCGTATGGTTTGAACAATGAGTTTGGATTATGCAGTACTTACTGCTTTTCTGTTTTATCTCTTTCATACAATAGACAGAAGCTTTCATCTGTTATAAAGTACAATACTGTTTTCTCCACATGATAGTGTTACTACCTTACTGGATTTTTTTCCTAACCCACTCTGTCGTTTCTGGTTTTGATTCTTCCTTTATGCATCTACACATCTTTCTGTGTTAATAGAACACAGATATTTTACTATTTCCTTGATGTCCCATGTTCTACTAATACTTTAAGAATGTCACACTCTATTTAAGTGTCAGGATGAAACATCTAGGGGTAATCTCTTCTTCCTGTAAGTGTTTCTGACTTCCTTTTTGTCTGTATAATTCTGTCTTGCAAGGAGCCTTTTGCAAACTAATGTCCTTAAGAACACTGTAGATGAAAACAGCTCACCTATGGCATTATAAAGAAATGAAACTGGCAGTGGGTGAATAACTGGGGAAGTGAGATATTAGAAAGAAAAAGAAGTAATCTAACTAACTACAGTGAAGCAGTCTAAAAGCTCATAACTGAAATGTAGGATAATGAATTAAAAATGGGTAATATGTATTTCTTCTAAGTGAGCTAAATTCTGGTTAGAGCTACCGGACTGACAGTTCTGAAGAAGTAAGTTGTCTGTGAAAAGGATGCTGGGGCTAGAAAAGTGCAAGTTTTTTTCCATCACTGAGTATTCAATCTGGTCTAGAGAAGTCTTAGTAAGGGCAAAGTACGCAGCTAGTCTTCTGCGTGCATTCAGTCTTTCTCTTGGTGATTTGGATCTATCAGACATTGATCAGGAATGATCAACGTGTTTCATATAAAGTCACCTTCAAGCTGTAATTGGTGATGGTTATTTGCATCCCACTGCACAGATTTGTGTCTCCTAGGGAATGCTAAACCTTTCTCCAGGTACACAGAAATTGGAACAAAGTGAATCATCAAGTTTTAACATTTCACCATAAAAATATAAAAATGCCTGATGATACACTAAAATAACTTTCTGTCTATGAAAAACAGGAGCATAGTAAAGTAGTGATAATAACCACATGAGGTTACCTGTATTTTTACAGTTTGAAACTGTAGGTAATTATTTCACTAAATTTACAAAACTGTGAGAGTTATTATTTAACAACGCAAAATTTGCCACTGTGAAAACTCCATGCAAAAACGACGAATATATTTTACAAAATTTCCTGGAAAATAGCATTCAGTCTTGTTGGAATGTGTTTGTATTTTCACATGACCCATCAGGATTGAAGCTGTTAGAAATGCTATTTTGGGAATAGTAGTATTCATACACATCCTTTCCAAAGAAAATGGAAGAGGAGACATAAAAGGGTTGATAGAAATAAGCTGAAGATTTGCAGGACGACATTGAAGAGAGCAGGCTTTAAAGAGTGGAATCAAGAGAAATTCTGTGCATGTTTAAAGACTGCAGACAGAAATTATCAATGAGTTCATCCCTTTATAAATAGATAAGATTTGAAATTAATGAAATAGTAAAAATAATTAGATTTTCACAGGTATCTTGGGAGTGACTGTGAATTTTGGTGCCAAACTAAGATGCTCTCAGGGATCATAGAATCATAGAATCATAGAATCATTAAGGTTGGAAAAGACCTCTAAGATCATCGAGTCCAACCGTCAACCCAACACCCCCATGCCCACTAAACCATGTCCCTAAGCACCTCAGCTACTCGTCTTTTAAATACCTCCAGGGATGGGGACTCCACCACTTCCCTGGGCAGCCTGTTCCA
>NW_008794456.1:4842135-4843784 GCF_000699145.1 Aptenodytes forsteri | reverse complement strand
GTTAAAAATTGCTGAATTCAGCTTGAGTATCGGGAAAGACAAACAATACATTATGCTTTATTTAGTTACATATCTGATAAGAGCTTCATGTGTCACAGAGAAATAGAAGTTTTCAATATTCCCTAAAAATGACAAGACAAGAAACAGATTAGGACCAAAAGTGGAACTGCTTATTTTGGGAAGGATTTTTTGTTTTACTTTGTTTCTTAGCTGCCCCTGTAAACTATTATTGAACCAGAAGCAGTACACAAGAGGATCACAGGCTTGAATTGTTTTCTCTTTACATATTTCAGTTGATGTTTCTTTCAGTGGGGAAAAAACTGAGTCTGCCGATCCCAGGGTTGAGAAGGATTAGATTGATGCCTCTATTCTTTGCACTAGCAAGTGACCTTAATTCACATGTTCTGTTTATTTTAATAAATTGTATTATTTACTGCACTGACTCAGTATAGTATTTTTTAAATATTTATGAAAGAAGCCTTTACGTACATATAACTGATGTTTATCCTTGGACTGCTGCCAGAGAATGAGCAGCGTATGGTTTGAACAATGAGTTTGGATTATGCAGTACTTACTGCTTTTCTGTTTTATCTCTTTCATACAATAGACAGAAGCTTTCATCTGTTATAAAGTACAATACTGTTTTCTCCACATGATAGTGTTACTACCTTACTGGATTTTTTTCCTAACCCACTCTGTCGTTTCTGGTTTTGATTCTTCCTTTATGCATCTACACATCTTTCTGTGTTAATAGAACACAGATATTTTACTATTTCCTTGATGTCCCATGTTCTACTAATATTTTAAGAATGTCACACTCTATTTAAGTGTCAGGATGAAGACATCTAGGGTAATCTCTTCTTCCTGTAAGTGTTTCTGACTTCCTTTTTGTCTGTATAATTCTGTCTTGCAAGGAGCCTTTTGCAAACTAATGTCCTTAAGAACACTGTAGATGAAAACAGCTCACCTATGGCATTATAAAGAAATGAAACTGGCAGTGGGTGAATAACTGGGGAAGTGAGATATTAGAAAGAAAAAGAAGTAATCTAACTAACTACAGTGAAGCAGTCTAAAAGCTCATAACTGAAATGTAGGATAATGAATTAAAAATGGGTAATATGTATTTCTTCTAAGTGAGCTAAATTCTGGTTAGAGCTACCGGACTGACAGTTCTGAAGAAGTAAGTTGTCTGTGAAAAGGATGCTGGGGCTAGAAAAGTGCAAGTTTTTTTCCATCACTGAGTATTCAATCTGGTCTAGAGAAGTCTTAGTAAGGGCAAAGTACGCAGCTAGTCTTCTGCGTGCATTCAGTCTTTCTCTTGGTGATTTGGATCTATCAGACATTGATCAGGAATGATCAACGTGTTTCATATAAAGTCACCTTCAAGCTGTAATTGGTGATGGTTATTTGCATCCCACTGCACAGATTTGTGTCTCCTAGGGAATGCTAAACCTTTCTCCAGGTACACAGAAATTGGAACAAAGTGAATCATCAAGTTTTAACATTTCACCATAAAAATATAAAAATGCCTGATGATACACTAAAATAACTTTCTGTCTATGAAAAACAGGAGCATAGTAAAGTAGTGATAATAACCACATGAGGTTACCTGTATTTTTACAGTTTGAAACTGTAGGTAATTATTTCAC
>NW_008794456.1:4840383-4841076 GCF_000699145.1 Aptenodytes forsteri | reverse complement strand
TTACAGTTTGAAACTGTATGTAATTATTTCATAAAATTTACAAAACTGTGAGTGTTATTATTTAACAACGCAAAATTTGCCACTGTGAAAACTCCATGCAAAAACGACGAATATATTTTACAAAATTTCCTGGAAAATAGCATTCAGTCTTGTTGGAATGTGTTTGTATTTTCACATGACCCATCAGGATTGAAGCTGTTAGAAATGCTATTTTGGGAATAGTAGTATTCATACACATCCTTTCCAAAGAAAATGGAAGAGGAGACATAAAAGGGTTGATAGAAATAAGCTGAAGATTTGCAGGACGACATTGAAGAGAGCAGGCTTTAAAGAGTGGAATCAAGAGAAATTCTGTGCATGTTTAAAGACTGCAGACAGAAATTATCAATGAGTTCATCCCTTTATAAATAGATAAGATTTGAAATTAATGAAATAGTAAAAATAATTAGATTTTCACAGGTATCTTGGGAGTGACTGTGAATTTTGGTGCCAAACTAAGATGCTCTCAGGGATCATAGAATCATAGAATCATAGAATCATTAAGGTTGGAAAAGACCTCTAAGATCATCGAGTCCAACCGTCAACCCAACACCCCCATGCCCACTAAACCATGTCCCTAAGCACCTCAGCTACTCGTCTTTTAAATACCTCCAGGGATGGGGACTCCACCACTTCCCTGGGCAGCCTGTTCCA
>NW_008794456.1:4803395-4837590 GCF_000699145.1 Aptenodytes forsteri | reverse complement strand
GAGTCACCCCACCATGTTTCTGTGATGGCGACTAAGTCATATCTATCCCACTGCACAATGGCTTCCAGCTCCTCCTGCTTGCCGCCCATGCTGCGTGCATTGGTGTAGATGCACTTGAGCTGGGCTATCGATTTCGCCCCTGGCATCGGCACGCCACCCCTTGGCTCATCTCTAGTGAGCCTGGTTTTATCCCCTTCCCCCTTCGAACCTAGTTTAAAGCCTCTCAATGAGCCCTGCCAATTCATGAGCCATGATCCTTTTCCCCCTGTGAGACAGCTGGACTCCATCTGTTGCCAGCAGGCCCGGTGCCGTGTAAACCTCCCCGTGATCAAAAAAGCCAAAATTCCTCTGATGGCACCACCACTCATGGGGAGAGACAGGTCCTTCTGCCTCTCTGGTACACTGATCTTTTTCAGTGTAATTTAAACCATCTTAATGTTGACAATCTGAGTATGCATATTGGAAACATTTCAATCAGCAACGGATAGGTCAATAAGTTCTTTCATGAGACCTAAAAAAAATACTACTTTTCTTAGACCTCCTGGACCACAGCTCTGTACAATCGATTATTCTATTCCCAAAAGCATAAAAAAGAGAAGCTGAAGAAACATATATAAAGCTAAAATCTTGCCCCTAGCTCCAGGGAACTAGACTGTCTCCAACAATATATTTGCTACTGTTTTTTCTAGAACACTGCCCCTGACTGATACTGATATTCAATATATGTAGTAGATGTTATCCTATTCCTTGTATCCACAGCTTTCTGCTTTTTACCCTTCTGACCCTGGGAGCAGATGAACTGACATCCAGTATGAACTGAGATAAAAATATTTTTTTTTCTTTAAATTTTCCCCATCTCTTCCCTCAGAAAACAAAAATGATTCCTTAGATGTTTTCTAATTATTACAAGCAGATAAGGAACAAAGTCCAGAGAGCTAACAATGTCTTTGCTACATGAAAAAAAAGTGATTCCATAGGGATGCAATAAACATATGTAATAAATTGTACAGCAAAAGACCAGAACCAAAATTCATGGCTTAGACATTAGTAGGATACTTATTTTATAAAGCTTAAAGTAAATGGCTTCTTTATTTTTATTTGAATCATAAAAAGAACAATAATCTTTCAGTGAGAAGTAGCATAACCCTGCAGTTTGTAAATACCCATTAATGGAATTATAAGCTATTGTTCATTTTTATTTGTTCTGCTTTACTCCTTCCTTCTGTTTTGGTAGGAAAGGAATCAATTTAACAATGCAAATTAATTCTACATTTACATAAAATCATTCACCAACATGATTTTTAATCCTAGAATTAAATGTATCTTGCAGTTAGGAATTGCAGGAAGTATATTTCGGTGTGTAAATAGGTACTTTATAAATTATTAACTACTTTATGAGTCAAAATAATCAAAAGCAAAAAAATTGACACTGAAAGGTCTACACAGCAGAAATGTTTGATACCTCCTATCCTTGTATAACTTCCATCACCATGCAGTGGTTCGAGAGGATTGCTCTTCATTTCCATCATCCCAAATAAAGCAAAGTCAAGGTTTCCCCTTTTGACTTATTAACTTTTTGGTTTATTCCTAGCCATTAAGTGTTTTTTGTAGCCAATAGTCCTCAGACTTTATCACAGAGGCTGCTTTCTGCCTGTTAGCCATCGGGAAGAGAGGAGTAGCAACAGTGCATCCCTGCATGTCATCCTGGGATGACATACTTAGGACATGCAAGGGGTGATCTGGCCAGGCAACCAGGAGCTGAGAAACACTTCTTGGTCTCCAGCGTAGATGTGCCCATTAAGAGGAGCAATTGGGAATCGAGGTGTACATTTTAAGATTATGGGCAAATACAGGAGAATAAGAAACTGAACAAAATATGCCTTCTCAGTGATACTTCTGAAGGAAAATAGAAAAAAAAAAACCCTGTACAGAGAGTGTTAGGTTAGTTCAGTGTGGAAACAAGGAGAAAGTCTTTTAAAAAATGTATATAATCAATTGTTTTGGATTAACCCCGGTAGGCAGCTAAATTGAAATTTGTCTTAGAGTTTGTGGAATTTATCATTTTAAGTGTTTCTATTTAGAAACAGTTCGTGTTTTAGATAATCTAAAACCAATTTAAAGGCTACAGGCATGGACTGTGCTGACGTGGACATGCTTTAGCTTGTGGCATCCACAAACTTAATTATAGAGTTTTCTTCTGACCTGAAGTCTTTGTTTCTTTGATTTTTTTTTTGTTTGTTTGTACAAACACAATATACAAATACAATAATGTAGTGGAACCATAAGCAAAAATCCTTACTATTTCACATTGTATACTGCAGGCCTACTTGTCTTTACTTATACAAATACACGTGTGTAACATTAACCAGTTCAAAAGTATATTTATTCATACACCTGTACCCACATTGGTGTAAATGCTCAAGAGTCAAGACTACCACTTTACCTTCAGGGAGGACAGGAGGAAATGTCCTCCCCCGATCACACATGTGCTCAACCAAAACATGTCTCATTGAAACGAAAATGTCTTAGAGTTCCACTAACTTTGAACATTTTACCTAATAATTCAGAATGTGCGTGCCAAAAAGTATTAAGAATGTTAAGAAAGGAAGACCTCAGCTTCTAGTACACAAATCCTATTACATACATCACTACGGTTTATTGGCTAGAGGCATGACGCTAATAGATTTTGAGCTTTCTGGTGGTACTGTGGGATGAATCTGAAAAAAAGGAATATAGCCTGTGTTAGTTATAAAAATAAGAATATGATACCATACTTAAGGCAAAACTTCAGACAACTTTTCTATCAAATGTAGTGACAAGGGAAAGGAATGGCTAAAGCCTTTCTCTTTACGGTTGATAAGAAATGCCATAAACTGTACAGTAAAGCTTACAAAGCAAGGGTTTTTTAAGCAAAATTTTCATCATCAGAAATCATTACTGCAAATACCATAGTGAACAGTATTACTGCAGAAACAACTATGCAAAAAAAGAAGAAGTTGCCCTAAAGACAAGAACTAAGCCTTACAATTCCCCCATCATACGCAGGATTATCATCGACACATAAATATCCTACAGGGAAGCACTGAATGATCTCAGTCTGATCACGTTTTATGGATATACACCATATGGATGAAGGGGAAATGTCTACATTGACAATAGAAACCACTGAACAAACAAAATGTTATCTCTGGGGCCCAAAGATAGACAAATTTACATAAGAAATGAGTTGCACATTTTAAGAAGAAGGTTAATTAACCATTTCAAAAGTTTACCTAAGAACATGATCAGTTCCATCATCTAAAGTCTCCAAATCAAGATTAGAAGCCTTTTTAAGTGATAATAGCTAGTTTATTAACCAGAAGTTTTTAGGGAATTAATATAGGCATCACTGGATAAAATGTTATAAACAGAGTATTCTGGCTTTACAGTCTATAAATATAAGAAAAAAGGCTTAATGATAGTGGATGATTTGTCAAACAAGACTTCCACTGATACGGAAAATGACCCCAAAAGCTAATTGCAAGCATAAAATGTTACGAAGCTCTTGCCAAATATTTGCCTAAGTCATGTCTGCTTTGGAAAGACTGCATTAACATCTCCTCACTGTGTTATCTTTCACAATTCATAAATAAGTACTCATAAGCTATAGAAATATATAAATGATGAATGATAAATTAACCAAAAATTAATCTGAATGCATATCTGAATACACTTAGACAGAATGAGTGGACTGTAGCTTTTCGTGTTTGCCTATCCCTAACTATGGGTAACGATGTAAGTGAATCTGAGAAGGTTTGAAGGTTTATTGATGTAAGCTTGCAAAAAGATTTTAAGCCTAGTTGAACATATCCATAACTATCTGATCCATAAACTGCGTTGGAAACACGATAAACAAGCTATTCCATGAGAGCTTCAGATTTTGATTTCCTGATATATTTTGCCATGCCTTATTTAGTATCATCTTCATGCTTAATATTCAAAATCTTTTTCATTTATTTTCTATTTGAACTTAGTACTTCTAGAGAGTATTTTTTTCTGATATATACTAGCAGACTAGTGTATTTGGACAAGGAAACTGTATTCCTCCCCCCGGTATTATTACAGATGCATGACATAAATCTATATAAATGTCATCTAAGTCTCAGAGGACCATCTACTCCGGTTTCTTGAGCCTATCTTTGCTCCTGAAAGAAAGTCAAATTAAGATTGCTAGAAGTGATGTGTACAAAGAAAGCAAAGAAACTGGCAGGGTCAATAGTCTTAGCCATAAAATCTGTGTGAGCATTCAGCAACACTTTCTAATACTCATATAGCAGCACTTTGGCTTTGGGATCAAGTTCAAAGCTGCTTTTGTATTCTTGGGGATCTACATGCTTGTTTCAGCCTGCCTCAAACTTTGGTTATGCTACCAATTTTCTCTGCTGTCCACCCTGACATCTTCCATACTTCTCAGCACAAGGTGCCTCCTTGTTCAGACCTCCTGATTATTCTACTTTGTAGCATCCTGGAAGAGCCTACCCAAAATCTTTTCGTAGCTTTAAAAGTTTCAAGTTATTAGATCACCCAGTCAGATTCCTATATACCACAGTCCACTTAATGTCATTGATTAATCTTTTGACTGACAGCAGTCACTTTTTTTTCCAGACACTTGCCCAATTTTGAGGATTTCAGGAGACTGAGAAATTATCTGCATTTATTTTCCATGTTAAGGATTTGTGCTTTGTTTTGAATTTGTGTTAATCTATTTCTAAATTCTAACCATTATACTTCATTAGAGTAAAGGTCCTTTAATACTTGGCATTTTCTTCAGTGAGGGTATTTATGTGCTCTAATGAAGTCACCGCTCAATCTCCTTGTGAGAAACCAAACAGACTGAACTTAATACATTTATCACTCTATGGCATTTCTCGAGTCTTTCAAACCCTTTGTGCCTCCTGTCTGTGCATTTTTCATCTTTTTAATATCCTACTAAAATCACGAGGCACTCACTGAATACGCAGTATTCCAATACTGGGCTCACAGATGCCACATGCAAAGCTACTATCAACTTTCATTTTTAACGAACTAATCCCTGCTTTATACATCAGGAATCACAGTCACATCCTTGCAGAAAAAGCTTGATTTTCTTGACTACTGTAACTCTTAAATCCTTGTAACTCCATATAAATTTCCAGTCTCCCATTCTGCGTGACTGTCATTCATTGTTCCACTGCCTCTTATGCTTTATTCAGCTGTGCTGACACATACTTTGTTTGAGAGATCCAAAGCTCCAAGTAAAACAAACTTCTTCATGTGATTGGTGCACCCCCTTTTTAATATAACACAAATCTTTGGGTCATCTCTAAATTCTATCAGGAGCAATTTCAGATCTATCTCTGGGTGACTGATCAACATATTTCATATTATATAGGAGTATTTGCTGTAAACATCTCCATCTCAGTGTTTCCTTTCACCTCAATCTTTTTGACTATGATTTTAACCTAGAAGACCTTCAGGAGTTCCTCTTTACTCTGACAGGGGAACAGCACAAGGGATGAAACATTTGTTGAGATCTCTAGATAACACCACAATGACTGATAACTTCACATTTGTATTTTTATAAAGACTGAGAAGAATTTGGTCCTTTCCACATGGCACTCGTCTCCCAAACCAAAACAATCAAGAACCCACCTGGATGAATAAAGCTGGAAGTTGCACATGAGATCAATAAATACACATAAGCACATTTGCTTCAAAATTGCAACCTTTGAAAGTGTGGGAGAGAAAACTGCATTGTTAGCAGCTGACAACAGGTGGAATCATGACACAAGGCTGCTGCTTCTGAATTAAATTTAGTCGCATTAAAAGTTGATCTAATGCTGTATCATTGCAGTCACGAGGCAAATTTCAGGCCTGATATAGATTTTTTTGTTGTTGTTCCATAATTTTATCATTTAAACCTCAGCCATCAGAATGCACAAATGACCTACAAATATGTGAGTCACAGAGAGCATCTGGCAGCTTTGTGCTCAACCACCCTTCACAGCATGCATCATTCGTAAAATAATATAGGCATACCTTAGGGCACTGCTGTTTGCACCAGCAGCTGCATCAATGCTTCTATAAGGAATACAGTTTTTAATGGATTTTAGTTGGCTATAAAACTTGCTTTCATACTGATGCCAACTGACTGCCATAAAGGTTTTTTTTAATTTATTTTAAAAAGAAAATAAAATTAGCAGAATTTAAAGAACAGGAACACCAGCTCTACGTAAGTATTGGTATCAGAAAAGTTTTTAAATGCAGTACACAGTACAAAGCCTGAGTTACAGGGCATTTTCGTTCGTTTTCAAGACACAGTGATTTATTCATGTTTTGTTATCAGCTGTTCTACAATCATGGAGCAATTCTAAATTTGCTACAGCGGAGTGGTTCTCTTGACTGCCATGACACTGGTTCGTCCAGTAAAAGTAGGGTCCAGCAAAAGTGGGGTCCAGCACTCAGACTAGGACACCTGAATTTACCTCTGTATATGCAGGTAATGACAATACTGGTTACGTCTGCCCTGGCAGATCTAATTAACTAACTTAACAAAGCCTTAAGAGGTATTCGGTGAAGGTGTCTACTGAACAGTTCTTTATCTGAGCCTCATTGGCTACCATGGGAGCTTAGGGTTCAATTCTTTTGCCAAAAGCATCTAGTGTCATTTGAGACACTCTAGGACATCCTACATGGCCTGCAACCGCCAGTCCAGAGGACGCGTGTTTTTCACTGGTCATGTGTCACACCTTCCAAACTTGTGGAGATGCCGCAGATCTACTACTGTGTTTGAAATGGCTCCAGATGGCTGTTTTTCAGCAACTGACTCTCACATACAGGCATCTACATTTAGATGTATCAGAATCTGCAAGCTGACTCCCACCCCAAATTTTCATGTTTCTCCTAAACCAGGAGAAGTACTAAACTGTACAATGATAAAAATAAGAGGAACTTTTGGCCTATTTCTGGTTGCAGCCTGATTTTCAAGTCAGGAAATGTTTTACTATTCACTTTTCCCCACTGAATATTTGGAACAGGGGATATTCCAAATACAGACTGCTATTCATTGCTTAATCTTAATTAAGAAGCTCCACTTCACAGTGGCTGTGTGTCTGTACATTTTGTTCTGGTTGAAGTGACTAAAAAAATAGTCATCAGTAGATAGAAAACACAATATATTTGGTTTCCTTAGATGAACCATCTTCCTGGAACATTTCTGAATAATCAAGTAGTCACAGCCTGTTACTGTGACTAGTAAGAAAGCTGAAGAGAACTTTCATTTAAAAATACCAGAGCTGTGATTAGCAGTTTTATGCGCGAGCCTTTTTTCTGGACTGCTGCACAGCTACGATCTTCCCAGAAATTCTTGACACAAATGACCTGCAAAGTCACATGTGAATAAGGAGATGAGAGACAAGGTTATTTTGGAGAGCTGAAAGTAGTGTATTGCTCTTCCCTATATAAAATCACAGTTCAGCAAATCAGGCTATTGGGGTCTGCAAGAAAAGTCTTTCTTTCCTTTCTCCCTATTCTTTTCTCACTTGTCTTTCTATAAAAATCCTCCAAAACTTTACTGAAGTTAATGAAATGTCACCAAAGTAAAAGGAATCAATTTCAGGCCATTTATGTTGTCTCACATTTGATCTTCTTCTTGATGTTTTACGTGTCTTTGTCTTCCTTCCTTATTTCCCAAGAGAACAAAATAAGCAGGATCAGAGCCCAGTTCATCACTGGATTTTTACGCCAGTATAAGCCATTTATTTCAGTGCTTTATGCAGGTATGAAATTTGATTCATATTGTTTGGATATGCACACCCATGAAGTGATGTTACAAAGGAAGCATGTTAGAGAAAAGTTAAGATCTGAGATTCATGATGTTATTTTTCAACTTAAAGTTTTTTAAGGATTTGTTTTTTCTTAAATGTCTGAGAGGTAAGATATCAAATTTAAGATTTCAGAATTGAAATATGGGAAGATCTTTAGCTGTCATTACAACAGCAGATAAGGTATCAATAATTTCTCTTTTGAATACAATTTGAAATTGAATTTCTTTCATTCCATGACAAAGTTGATAACAAAGCAAAATGAAACGTTCCAATAATGTACATTCCATATTTCTGAGAATAAATATGATTTCTTTGATGAGCAACCTGGAAATTGGCACATTTCATGTACAGAGACATTAAAATACTAAAGTAAGCAATGATTTGCAATCAGAGAAGACTAGAACCTCAAATTAAAATGACAATATTAATACAGTCCATTGCCTCTGCCCATTCCTTATGTTATACCTACAAAGTTCCATTTCTTATTGGTTTTGTATATGCAGTTTTTGTTCATGTTTAGGTAATTTAAAACATAGGTTCAACGATGTACTCCAGACACAACCTAGCTTTGATATTCCGCAGATGCAAAACTCCTCTGAAATGTTTTTGAATAATCTGTCTTCCTACAGTACGTACAAGCAACATCACATCTACTGATGTTTGCTATGCTAGTAGTTACATTCAGCATTAGTAGAATTGTATTCAGACTAAAGTCATATTTAGCCTAAGAAGGACAGCAAAATTTATCTACAGCCAAAACACACAGCTTTGATTAACTTATGGAAACAAAACTGTAAGGTTTGGTTAATATTTTAATAAAAATATTTCAAAGAAAAACACAAGGCTCTGGGGAAAAAAAAAGTTTGGAGGACATATTCCAAATAGGTTTTACCTTCAGAAACCAGCGTGGAGCATAGAGTTATGCAATATGAAGCTTTTAGGTATATTTGTTTGAGCAGACTTTTGTTGAAGTGATTTGCTCTGTATTTCTAAATGGAAAGAGGAAAAGCAAAGTTTCTCATCTTTTCACAAAAGCATGCTTGAGTAATAGAGAACAATCATTTGCAGCAAAAGGAAAGGATTTGGATAAATTATCTGATGGCATCTAGTATTCTACCACTTCAAAAAGGTGAATGATTTAATATTCTGCCAACGAAAACTCTGTTGAAAACTTTCTTTGAATAGCTCTATTAAACTGGAGGATATGTTTTATAAAACATTTAAATGTATCTAGCAAATGTAGCCTTTTTTTTTTTTCCCCCCCAAAGGGCAAGTTACAGTTTCCTTAATTTAATTTATTCTGGCCCCAAAACAACTTGGCATTTCAACATGTGCATAAGTTTAAATACATGCTTAGTATCCTTAAAGACAATAAGACTTCTTACATGCTTGAGTACCTTACTAGACTGGGACCTATAGGCCTAGTTCAATTTCAAACTGTCTTTTCATTTATTTTAATGAGTATTAGATTGGATGCTGTATGAATTTATTTCACCATTGTCATCTTCCAGTGTTTTACCCTGGGGACTGAGTGCAAATACTTGAGATTCAACATGTATTGCCCATCACTTTTGATTAGAAAATATGTCATGTTTCCTATCTTCCTGTTCTATGAATGGATGAACACAGAAGGACTTCCCACAGGATGCCTTCCTGCGCAGATTTAAATCTCACCTTCTGCAGATGCTCATATGAGGCTTTGAGTTTCATTTGCTGTGGACATTTGTGCCAGTAAAACTTTATTGTCTGGTTGTGTGCAGAAAGTGAGCACAAAAGACGTGTGAGCATATGAAACCCCTTGCTGCTAAATGTTTTTTACATCTTTCACTGTGGCTGATGAACAGATGAGAGTTGGCTACAGGAACCAGCCAGAGAATTTCATTTTGTCAGTCACATTTTTCAATGGATTACTTGAAATTTCTCTAACTACTAGAGTGCTGAGAAGTGTATGAAGGCCAATATAGAATAAAATCTTTCAAGAAGATACCAGTTCAGAGTGACAACAGAGATGGCAGTCAGTGCCTCACACAAAGAAATTTATGAAACTAAATGACAGCTGATGGAAAATGTTTGAATATGCATTAAAGTTGAGAAAGTAATAAGGCCATTTTCTGTTTAAACTCTCACGTTGCACAGATGAGAATTGTTAAATAGCTGCCACATTCAACTTCAGTGGTTCAATTTCAGTGGTGAGAAAAGTGTTTGCGAAGTGTTATAAGCATGCATGACTTGTATGCTGAATGATTATATTTGATGATAAAACTTGTGAGTAAACACATTAAATGTTTGCAGGGGAAAAATCTCTCTTCAAGACAGGATTATATCAGATAGAGTTTATATTTTTCCCTACATGCAAACGTAATATATTACAAAATTCTATAGAAATAGTTACAAGCCAAAATAATACGTTCATTTTACAGATGACCTCATAAATCATGTGGTGAAGATGTTTGTGTCTACAAACGAAGGAAATTCCCTTCACACTTGAATAATTAGAAACTGGAGAGCAAGGGCATAGATAAGAAGAAAAGATGAAGATCCGTTTCCTGTGGAAATAATATCCTAAAAGCTGGGTTATCAATCCAACAGGACAGATTCCCTAATACAGTAGCTACCTTTTAAATTAGCTCCTGTAAATTAACCAGCTCAACCAAACATTGGCAGGATCTTATCATTGTAATGCACAATAAACTCTACATTATTAAAATTCCACTAAAGAAAACTTAGTGTGAGATAAGGCAGACATGAATGATCATTTAACATTAATCCTGATGACAACCATTTCCATTTTGCTATTGAAATTCCCTCCTTCCTACATTTTCATTTCCAAATACAATACAAACAACATGCTCTAATCAATCACAGATACATCCACCGTAATTTTTATACAAGGCCCTGTATCTTAGATAAATAAGCCACTGAAGATAATTTATCTTCCCTCTTGCTTTGCAGTCTCACTAAATGAAAGGAAAGGTAGAGAAAGGTAAAGTGGTACAGAGAAGTACCAGGTAAGATACAGAGTTTTAGGGACCATAGGTAGTTTCAATGCTGACTTTTGCATTCAGAATTCATTTAATGATGAATCACAGACGTTGATAACAGGCAAACATAGTCCAGTCCAAAAGAGAGCTACATTTGTCTGGCACAGAATCAACTGAATGTGATTATATTGCTTCCAGACTAGGTCTAAATCAGAATGAGCGATCTTGATCATCTCTGCAAAGTGATTCCAAATCCAGGTTTGTCTCATATGGTGTCAGCTTGATGCTCATGGTCCTGAATTGCCCTCCACCTCTAAGTGTAAGGACTAAGGTAGGATCTTAGCCATCACAGGCTATTTGTAGATGTTGGATGTTGGAGAAAAAGTGGTGCCTGCATGGCACAGTTCAGATCACTTATGATGTGACTGGTCTGCTGACTGTGTTCGAGTTTGGTGTTTGTAGATACAGACTAGGATAGCGACGCTTCTAGTTTATAACTTATGTTCAGGTGGGGTAGACGGTATAAAGACCTGTTCATAAATCCCCAGTGTTTACTCTGAATGGGCATCAAAATCTACAATTATGTTTGTATTAAGTACTTGCACACATGGCCCACTTTTCAGAGGGGAATTATCAGTAAGAGTAGTTCGAACTTAACATCTCCAAGGGTAAAAATATATCAGATCACATTGGCAAGTTGTCAAGAGACGTTTTAATTTAGTTATCTGAGCTTGGAATGGTGATTTTACTACCCACCAAAAAAAAAAGCGCTTCATTCTTCTACCATAAAACATGCATATAAATGCATGTGGGTGAAAGGACCTAAGTGTCTTCTTCCACTTCACCCTTAAACCTTCTAGTCACTCTTATTTCAACAGGTCAGCACAATAAAATCTCCAATTTATAAAGAAAAGTTTAGATGAGAAATACTTTATGAAAATATGAGTTATTCATAAAATGTATCTATTTAAATAATTTCACTGACCTCTAAGGAGGTTGGCATAGTGGAGAACAGAAAATGGCTCTTTTACTAAAAATGAGGACCCTTTTTTCTGAAAAGTCACTCTTATTTCAACAGGTCAGCACAATAAAATCTCCAATTTATAAAGAAAAGTTTAGATGAGAAATACTTTATGAAAATATGAGTTATTCCTAAAATGTATCTATTTAAATAATTTCACTGACCTCTAAGGAGGTTGGCATAGTGGAGAACAGAAAATGGCTCTTTTACTAAAAATGAGGACCCTTTTTTCTGAAAGCTCCCACACAGATCAGTATAATGGCACCATTGAAAATTTTGCTTAGAACATGATTTGATAAAAATGTGAGTTTCTTTGATTTTTTTCTTTTTTTTTTTTCCTGGAAAAACCAATTTGTCATCGCTACTGCATGCAATAATTTTCTAAATGAAGACAGCTTTTCATTCAGCCTCCATCAGAAGATACAACCGGAGATTTCAAAAGGTGAGCAGAATATAAAATGAGAAGGAAAGAAAATAGAGCCAACATTTTTATCACAATTCACAGTGACAATAGAAAAAGATGTTATAGAAAATATATGTAAAATGATTTGAAAATTAAGCACATATAACAATGGCTCTGAAAGAAACATGAACTAAGAACTACAATGAAAAAAAAGGAGGATAAAATGCAACCGTTATGCATGCAAACAAGAACAAGGGTTCAATCAACTCATGCAAATGCAAATCAAGACATTTAACATTTTGAAGAAGAGCGGTACAATGCAGCAGGAAGAATTTGTAGACAGGAACATGTTCCAGGGACCTGATGGATTCCACCTGAAAAGCAATTCACTTATGTTAACCTCAAAAGAAATATTTAGAATTAGTCATGGCTCATCTGACTTCTCTGCATACAGAGCAGGTATTTGTAACCATGAAGTTTTAAACTTACAATATCAAGAGAAAAAATTCCCTGACAAAGGTATTCTGAGTATACCCACAAGAAGAAAACTGTGTTGCTAACAAAGCGTGTGCTTTTACTAGTTGCAAGCATGCCCCAGGAGTTTAGGTCCCAGCAGTTTAAGTCTTATAATCTAAGTCCTGTGATGCCAGAATAAAACCAGAATCAAAAGTTTCTTATTGCTAAGAAGAAGAAATTGGATAGGGCTGTTTTATCTATATTGTAGCCAAATATTAGGGATAAAACTAGGGAACAAAGTGGCTGATTAAAACAAATCTCCAGGACCTTTCAAATATTGACCTTTCAGTAATATGCTAGTTATTGATAAACCAACACACAGCTAGGAAAGTTTCACGTCAGAGTTAATATTGGGTTGCTTTGTGACAAAAGATGAGATGATCACCTCTCTTATTAGATAAAATGCCTTTAATACCAAAACAGGATTTGATGCATTTTATATATTTGAATAAACAACTGTTATTATCTCCCCATGCCCTCCAAAATGAACAATGCTGGAAATCTCTTATCTGCTTCTGGGCTGACCAAGGCACGTGCAGAAGGCAGACTGAATGTGAGATTTGGGGCCAAGAAAATGCTTTCAGGAGAAAGAACAGATGAAATAAATTAAGAGAGACAGCTTCCAACAGCACATAGGATGGCCAAAAAAACCCACCTGCCCAGACCAGAGATATCCAAATCTTCAGTGAACAGGTAAGATCTTATGTCCACATTGACTGTCTTTGAGGTATTCAAACTTTGGTCAATGTATTATCATCATGAACTGTATATATGCATTAAACGACAAAAATCTGAATGCCACACTTGAATATATCCCTGTCTGCCAACTGTCTCTATGATATATGCTTTCAGTGGCAGATATGTCAGACCACTGGCATTTTGTTCCTGATTAGCCTTACACTAAGCTGCCTTCTTGTGTAACACCAGAAGGCACCCGATCAGTCAGTTATAAATATTATGAGTCTTCTAATATAAATATTACAATGCTTTTCTTCCAGGAAAGGTATGTGCTTTTCAATTCCATGTCATTAGATCATTGCAAATACAAGCTTCTTGGTACTGAGTTTTCTTCACATTTCATTTGGTTTTAAGATCTCACATATTGAGACCTCTTCCGTTACGGCATGTCCTCACTCAGCAGATGATGTCTCACTAAATTATTTGCATAAGAACAGATTACAACTGCAGTTGGAAGGCACAGTGATTTCGCCCTTGTAAGATATCTGGTTTCCAACTAGATTTTTTTTTCTTCCTAATTGCTTATTGCTCATTAACAGGTCTATGTAGACAAGGTAAAGTTCTGCCTTATTTCTCATGTACTTATGCCTCCTGCCTATGTATTCTTCCCATTTTTATGAAGTTAGGTCATGTCTCTCAGATAAGTTTGGTAAAAAGCCTCATTTACAATTCTTTGCAATTCTTTTAAGAACAAGAAAATAGCAGTTTCCACGGAACTTTATTTAAGAAAAGCATTTCAGGCTGAGATACAATTTTTTTGTCAAAATGTTCATTGCTTATATGAATATATTCATGCATAGAAATATATATTATATACATGCCAGTGCATTTATTTCTTATCTATATACATAGATATAAATGTATCAACATGTATTCACACAAATATATATATATAAAAAAAGAAACAAAGAAACCCAACTCAACAGTAATTTGGTATTTTGCATACTAACATCATGGGCTATGAAAACTGCATTTCAAAAATTCTTCTAAATCAGAGCTATATATTCCAGGACAAATATCCGGGATAGAGATAAGTTCATCTTGGATGGTACATATGTTTTCTTATTTCTTCATGTTAAACGATTAAAGTTCTTGTTTTCATCTCAATGCAGAAAAGATTTTTGGTTTTAAGTTATCACTAATTTTCATGGAAAAGACAAATATTTTTCCTTTCTCTACTACTGAGTAACATGCCTACATGCAGTGCTATGTTAATAGATAGCATGGCAAACTTTGGCCCCTTCCATCTACAGTCATGCCCTTTATTCTGACCTTGTTATTTTGCATTATTTTCCAGTTTTAGTGAACAGTGAGGAGTGTTACTTAAGGTACGTACTATTTTGACAGTAAAGTTACTTCAGCATGTAACTGTGAAATAAAAAGGAAATAGGTAAAGAAAAACAAACCAAGGAAAATGAGGATCATTTAACTAGAAATAAAAACAATAACTTTCTAAATGGAAAAAAAAAATCTATAATTTTTAATTAATCTAAAATTTGGCAAAACAGAGTTGCAGATATAACTGGAAACTATGCAAAAACATCACAGGATTTTTTCTGTGTGAGAAATTCCTGCACTGTCAGAGAATGGACCTATCTTCTTGTCACCAGTGTGAATGTTCAGTCTTACAGGATGCACAGCAGCGTGCAAAAATGTCAAGGTACTTCAGTGGGAGTAAATTAAACTAATCACTGCAAGCTAAATTTTCCTGTGCTTTCATTTTTTATTAGGATCCATTAAACGTGAGTTAAGCTACACACTCAGAGAGGTCTCCAAGTGAGTGATCCTAGCACCTTGTCATAGTATCTCAGCAGAGCGGGAACATGACATACAAACCTGACTCTGGGGGACCTTACCCCAGCTGGGCTTCTCAGTAGCATCATAATGCATTATAAATATTTAAAATTAATCCATCATCTGGAGCAATGCAAACTGAACTGGGAGAAGACATGAAGAAAGTCAAAACTGTATACAGACTACAGAATTATTTGATCAACTTATAAATTAATGCACATGATTTGAGGAAGACTTAATGTTCCAGAAGTATTTGCTTTACTTGTCCTATAATATTGGAGAATAGTGAGGCTTAAAGTACAGACAGTCTGAAATTTTTGTTTAAACAGCATTAAATACATGCAACTAAGTGCTATACTTAAGTATTATAGAAATAATTTTAGCTTCCAGAGTCTCTTAGGGCTAGTAAAATTCATATCTGCAAAACCACTAAGAACATTCAATCTATTAAAGACAGAAATACAAGCTTTATCAATAACAGTTTCCTCTTCTTATTTTTCAATTTTAGAAATTAAGGATTCCCCAATGGAAAAAAAAAAAAAAATCTCATCAGCCTTTTGATGAGTAGGTATCTTCTCCATCCATTTTATGCTATTTGTTTCTCCCATGAAACAGATTTTGTTGAAACATGTTTTCACATTGTTTTGAAATCAGCATGCAGATGTGGAATTAAAAAAAAACAAACCACCACATGCTGTTATTCTCACTGTTCTTCTTTGATCTCTTCTTTATGAGTATTTTTCTAGGGTCATGCAAAAGCTCTGACTTGGTGAGGAAAAAGAAGAAAACATAAAAAGGATGCTATTGAGGCTAAGAGCACAGGAAGCAACTGAGAGATCCAGCTTCATTTTCCCCTTTATTAAAAGCTGGCCACATTCCTGTAGGCAAATCCTTTAAATGAGACATTCTAAAAGTGTTTTATTATCAACAACTGGGGACAGACACTCAAAAGTGCTTCGTAAATGGAAGGTTATAAACACTTGAAAAAAATCCAGCCTAGAGGTCTTTTGTAACTTTGATTCTTCAAGTTCAATTCTGCAGTCTTCCCCCTTGAAATCAGTGGGAGTTGAGGATACTTGGTTTATTGCAAAATCACATTCTGTCCCTTTGTTTTCCCTATTTATAAAATAAAGAAAAGAAAATATACTCCCTTCAGCACTGTGCAAGGAATGATATCAGGAATGCTAGGAAAGCTTTTTAAGATTTGTGGATTGAAGGTGCCTATAACTACTCTTAATTCAGGTACGTATCCAAAACCAGCTGAATTCTCTAAGCCTTCCAGCTCTCTAAAAGTCTCAGGGTATTTATTTGAAATCTCTCTGAGTCTCTTTCAAGGCCTTTGACATGGTATCATACAACATCTTTGTTGCTAAATTGGAGAGATATGGGTTTGATGGATGGACTATTCTATGGATAAGGAATTGGTTGAATGGTAGCATCCAAAGAGTTGCAGTCAACGGCTGCATCAGATCAGTAACAAGTGGTGTCCCTCAGCGGTCTGTACTGGGACCGGTACTGTTCAATATCTTTATTAATGACAGACAGTGGGATTGAGTACACCCTCAGCAAGTTTGCAGGTGATAGTCTGCTCCCTTGCAGCCCGGAAAGCCAGTCGTACCCCCGGTCTGTATAGAAAGAAGCATGGCCATCAGGTCAAGGGAGGTGACCTGACCTTGACTTTCTTGAAGAAAGTATTTCCTCTTCATCTAGAAAGTTAATTCCAGATGTTTTGGTTTGGAAGGTTCATTTTTATTAAATTCTTAGAGGAAGGAGGGTTTTTCAAGATGGAGGAGATTCTGCTTGTTCCAAATGTCAACTATCTTATATGTAGAGAATGTGAACAGTGGCAGAAAAAATAATATTAGGGCTTTGTCCTATAGTCATATTATTTTCATTATTGTTTAAATACCATAATTATAAATAGAAGAAGAAAAACATTGTCCTATAAAAATGAATCCCTGTATTTCACTGTTTAGACCTGCTGCAATTTTGTGGTAAAGTGCGCTAAAGCAGGGAGTTCCTTAACTTATTTGTTACCCTTCTCTCTGCTTTTATGCCCTCATTTCTTGTACTATGAATGAAGTATGAACAAAACCACAGCAAATTCATGATTATGAAAGCTTTTAGTTCTGTCATTCTGCTTCACATTACAGCTATTTGATATATCAACATAATAATCAAGGGTAGGACCCCAAGTGAGTCTATGGCAAATAACAGCTAATAGAGATTTGAAACGAGCGTTTTACAGCACGAAGGACTATTATGCATGGCTCATCCATAAGAGATCAGAGGTGATATGTGAAACAACTTTAAAAGCTAACATGAACAGATTCAACTAATATGAACAGATGTTGACACAGGATCAGATGCATTTGGCTTTTTATGGTTCTAGGCGTATTCAGGATCCTCTAATATTTTCCTTGTTATCTTAAATCCCCTCTGTGCAGCCCAGCTGAGATTTGAGGTAGTTCACTAGCCCTTTCCTAAGCACTAAGTAATCCTTTGATTAAAGACAGAGTGGTAAATGTCAGCATTACATCTGCACTGTACAGTCAGATGTTTCTGATGCTCTCTAATACAAAAACCAAAATAATTCAGAAGCAAACCACCCTGCATGTTGCAATACATTTCTGCAAATCCTATAGGTCATTTTAGGTCATTGAACACATGTAGCATATTTCTTATGAGAAAACTGTGAGATTATATATCCAACAGACTGCTGGGTAAAGTTTAGAAGTTTCAATGTCTGTCCAACTATACTAAACCGTTCAGGTTTAAAAAAAATAATTAAGTGATGGAACAGTTGATTCCTTACTGTGAAAAAGGCTCTTAAAGTAGTCTTTTGTGACTACTTTTCTGGTTCTTAAAGTAGTCTTCATGAGCTGAATTCCTCTAAATCAGCAATGCAAATGGAAATATTCTGTTATTCACTGAACCCAAACATAATGCAAGGCAGGGAAAACATTCTGTTAAGCAAATTTTCTGATGTATACTTGAATGGGAAATTTCTCCTTCTTAGTGCTTGCTGATCTATAAACATAAGGCATTAGGATTTCTGTGTTGCCTGCTGCTGGGTCTGACACTCAGAAAAAGTGGATTTTATTATTCCCAGATCTGCACCACATCAGTTAAATGGTTAAAAAACCCCATTATATTCTCCAAACCAGTACAGCACGGTAATACTATGCTTAAAATTTGGAAAATTATTCTAAATAAATTCACCCGTACCTTCACCCTTTGAATCAAAACTGAGCAAATTGAGTGCCTTGACATAACTGAATTTGTCTTTTTGTTTGTCATACTGCAAGGCACATACTGTCTTCAGTGCATGGGACAAAGGAGAGATCTGGGCTGTTCCCCCTTTCACCAGCTTCACCCAGCAATTACAAGGGAAGCAGATGAACTTTAGTGATAGAGGCATCTTTTCCCAGATTTATGTGGGCTATTACTCTGTCTAGCTAAATTATCTGAGATCATTTCCCTTCTCTTTTTTAAATGTAAGGATCTGTAAAATAAGGGCAAACCCTTAATATTTCACAAGCTGCTTGTAAACAGTATGTAGTTAACATATAATATATGTTTACTGTACTTATAGCACAACAGGCTTTTGTGATCCCATTATTTTCTTCCTTGAATAACTGATCAAATTTGTCTATACTTATGAAATAATACTGTCTATAATACACTCCCTTACTAGTGAATATCTTTAGAGGAAGAAAACATAGTTCAGTTGGGGCCAGGAGGAGGCATTTACTTTACCTGCTATAATTTAAAAAGAACCCAACAAATAAAAACCAAACAAAACCACAGCTTTAGTAACTTCCATAGGTTTATGCTATAAAAGATCAAAATCAATAATGATTGTAGTATCCATTATTAATTTATCATTAATTAATCCATTCAACTGATGCTAAACAATGATAGAGCTGCTTCTGCCACCACCCCTACATACCACAAGGGTTGGTTTGTTAATTTAAAAGCACAAAAGGGCTTTTTATAACTTTATTTCCTTTTTTGAAAATACTTTATTTGAGAAGCTGCAATTCTGTCCTGATCTCAAAGCGTTTTGCATCGTGCAGCCATATAAGTCTCAGTATGCTATTTACTTTCTTCAGAGAGAATTTATTAAGATGCAGTGTGTTTTTGTTTGCTGGACATTGTTTCACAGAAACACAGCAAGCAGCAATAAACTGCATACTGTAAACCTATGAGCAGATTATAATGCACGAAACTATGGCCATTCAATCAAATTGTAACAAGATTTGTATGGTTCTTAAGAGAGTTATAGAAAGAGCAATTCCAACATGAAAAGACTTTAGTTTGTTTGCTTCTCTGATTTTTAAAAAAATTGTGAAAGTCTTAGATGTGTTGTAGTGATGAAACAAAAATATCAGCATTGTTTTGGGTGCTTTCTGATATTCTTTCTCCATTTTCCTATTCTGCACCAATTTTGTTGATAAAAATGAACGTTACTGTTTTTCAACAATTGAATCTAGTTCAACATATTTTGCTCTGCCCTAGGGATGACACAGCTCCATATACCATTCATATAGAAGCAAAACTGGTAGGCCTTATACAGCGTTGTACATGAAATTTTCAGTTCCTTTCATCCATCTGCAAAGAATTATCCACTAAGTCCCGTGAAATTAAAGGAAAATGCATTTGTCAAAAAATAATGACGGAGTGAGGCCACGAAAAACATAGAGTTGGGGAATGATTTACAGAACTAGTTTTAAAATGTGTCCTCCATTTAGAACTAGATACTAATCTGTCTGTCAAGGTGGGATACAGCCTTCTCTGTGCTGCCACAGTTTAGCAACCACTATAATGGTAATTAAAACAGACTGAAACAGTAACCTTTATAAATAAAAGCAAAACAGCATCTAAGCTGATTATATTTCCTCATTTTATTGTGATTTTGACACAAATGAAGCCAAGATATATTTTATTCATTTTGTGTTTTCTGTTCTTGTTTTGGTTTATGGCCCTTAAGGATACAGGAGTATGGCTGTAAAGAAGTCTATAAATTAAAACAAAACCATGTTTTATGGTAAATACTACCGCATCTTTATAATGCATTAGCTTAATGTGAGCAAACAACAGTTTTCATAGTAGTTCATTTGCATTTCCTTCCCTGCAGGTTGCCAGGTACTTTGAGGTATCAGTACATAGCTCATGGAAACTATTATGGTGAGGGGAAAATTAAAAAAAGGCAGAACAGCATCCTCTAGGTTTTCTCGTAAGTCCTTTTATATCATTTAGATATAGTTCTTCCCTGCCAGCAGGTGGAGATGAAGTATCTGAATCTATCTGAATCCTGCTGCTCATTTATTATCAAGACGGTTGGAATATGAAGAATATGTCTGAAAAAAAGTCCTGGTTTTGGGTGCTTATTCATAAGGTTATAATGTTTTGAACTTCAGATGTTAAAAGTTATAATTTCACATCCTTAACGACCATGTAGTGCTCTCAGTGGATTATTATAGACAGTCTTCAAAGAGCAAAATCATCTGATAAGAAAAATTATACTTTTTTCCCCTTCTCTAGAACTGTTCTTAGATTCTCTGCGTCAAGGATGAGGACAGAAAGCTTTTCTTTTGGGGCTTTTTTTTGTTTGTTTGATTATTTTAATGAGTGACTAGGACTAGCATTTCACACTTTAATAGATACCAATCTGTCTATCTAGGTCTTTATTCTGCACCTTTCTTTGCTCTCCTTAGCATCTGAGCACTTCTTTGCCAAAATAGATACCTGCAGATGACAAAAGTCTTACCAGAACTTGTTCAGTAAAAGATGCCAGAGATATCCCTACACCCCCAAGAATGTGTAATGACATCCAAATGTCTGTAAGTAATCCTCTAAATATAATGAAATTAATGGTTAAACTATCACTGATGTCAAAGGGAGAAGGATATCATCCTGTACCTTCTGCTAGAAGTCATGCTCAGCTATCTAGTGGAATATCCAAAAATGTAATATATACTGTCATAAAGAGCTTCTATTGGACAGCCGTATCTGCGCTTTGTAAGGCAGATTTCATTTCACCCAAGGAGAATGTGCACATCATAGATGTCTACATGGCACGCGATTATTTAATGTATATACTTATACATCATTGTATACTTTCTTGTAACACTCAGTAAGATTTAAACAGCAAATGCAGTCTTATTTTTATTGTTGGTGTGAGAGACTGGGAGAGTTAGCGTATGTCTCAAACATTGTGGCAAAGCAGGTTGCGGTCTGCTGGCAACGGTGGGCCGCAGGTGAGGGGCGCGGGACGCGGAGGCCGTGCCGGAGGGCGCGCAGTTCCGTGGTCTGATAGGCCCGGCAGGACAACGCACCGTATACGGCCCGAGGTCACACAGAGTTCACTTGAGGAAGGGGCTCGCGACCACCCAAAAGACCCTCTCGTGACCACCCCCCGGGGGGCACCTGCGCAGGAGATCAGGAGTTCCATAACTGCCCGAGGCGCGTGGCCGGCGCGGCCGAGAGGCGGGGACTGGGCTATAAAAGGGGCCACTGCAAGGAGCCACGTGCGCGCCCACCGCCGGAGGATCGACACGTCCGCAGTCGTCATCGCGGGATCCAAGGGTGCTGAAATCTCTCTCTCTCTCTCCTTCTTTCTTTCTTTTCTTCTCCTTCCTTTTCTTCTCATAAATGCCTCAATAGAATTCACGCCGTCTATTATTACGCTTTCCAAGTTTATATTGCTTGTGCCATAAATAAAGTGTTTAATTGATCGCCTGGTGTCGTTTCACCTTAACTTAGCCCAAGGGAATCACGAAACCGCTACGACCCCCTGCGTCGCCCAGTCTGGGTCGTAACAGTTGGACAGAAGACCAGAATACAGCAGAACACTGACTGGTTTAACAGTCTTCCATAATTTATTCTCATATGTTTTCCTTCTTTTCGTGAAAAGAACTACAAGTGTGTCTGTCTGTACGTACACACACACATGCACACAAAGATATATATATGTATATATATGCATATGCAGCATGTCCTACACAAAAAAAACTTGAAAGAAAATGAAAAAAATTACTAACACTTTACTGTATCTTTCATAGGTGCATTTTTCATTCCTGAAATACTCTTAAATTTTCATACACATATTTTTGTGCCCAAAATGTTGTTGTTATGCCTCATTCTTCCTATAGAGATGATGGGGAGAAAGCAAATGTTTCATCTGCATATTATGCAGAAATTAATTGAGTGGAAGAAAGTTCTATTGATTCTAGCTAAAAATACCCTGCTTTCAGTTGTCATCCTCAAGTCATATGCTTTTTAGGTTCTCATGCAAGTGCATGAGATTAGTATACACCCCATTTAATCTGATCATGATTGCCTGCTATTTTAATTAACCTTTATTGGCATACCTATATTGCCAAGAAAATATATTTTGAGAAGCCCCATTAATAACAATATTATTTGTCAGGCTTTTTTTTCAGTTTCACCCGTCAAATTCTTCAGATAATAAATCTGTGCAGCCTAGGGTTATTGGTAGGCTGTTTGTTTTGTTATGTTTTTTAACAACACATTTAAAAGTTAATTTTCTGAGAAAAGGATGCTTAAGAAAATAATTTCACTCTTACCCTACAGAGAGGAAAACTGAGGCAGAGATTATATGGCTTGCCCCTCCCTGTACAGCAGGTCTAGCCAATGCTGGGTTCAGTCTCTGTTGTATGAGAGATAAGCCAGATAATTCAAATGTTTAATTTCAATGTTTAATTATCATACCCTCCCCACTTTACATCCTTCCTTGCCTCCCACCGATACGTCCCTACCTGATTATGGGTCATCCTGCCTGGGGGCAGGGAGATGATCCAGATCATTGTTCAGTTTCAACTCAATCCTTTTTCTGACTATGAGGTCTGTATCTCAATACCCTTATTAGTCAAATCTCTGAATCTTTCTGCTAAAGTCAGAGGCCGTCTGCCCACGAAAGAACTTTCTGAAGCTTCCAAGTCATAGGTCCCCTCACCACAATGGAGTGAAACAAGGCATGTTATTTTACGCTCACCCAGAAGCATGATACAATTTGATGCAGCCATTGGAGCGCCGT
The DNA here is from genome assembly GCF_000699145.1 of Aptenodytes forsteri. Classification (NCBI taxonomy): domain Eukaryota; kingdom Metazoa; phylum Chordata; class Aves; order Sphenisciformes; family Spheniscidae; genus Aptenodytes; species Aptenodytes forsteri. Next base: position 4,814,231 of record NW_008794456.1, on the reverse strand, counting down.
GGTGGCAATGGAGCATTTATTTCCTCGAATGGCATCTCTACAGGTAATCACTACTGACCTGAAGACTTGTCATCAGGAAAAAAGATAAGGTTGAACAGAAGCTCAGGTGATCAGTTAATCCTTCTTTCTGTCCTAAGGCAGGATCCTGTGCCTGCCTGTGTTTTCTAACCCACAAACTGAGTTCCTGAAGGCTGTATTTTGGTAGGTTTTCTAAGATCTTCAAGACATCAGATTTTTTCTTCTTTTCTGCTATTTTTCTTCTTTGGCAATAGACTCTAACTCCATATGTTGCTTCCTTCTACTATAAAGTTATTAAAGAAAGCTCAGCAGAGCCTCTCCCACTCTTAATTGGATCCCTTCCACTTTCACTGGGAAGACAGAGTGCTTTATATGATAAGTAGCTGATTAGTTGTTCTCAGTGGAGTTTGAATGAACCATCTTTACTATCACCTTGCTCTGTATAAGCACAGACTTATCTCAGCAAGAGTAACGTCTGCTGCTCTGCCTCCACCATGGATTGCACACTTTAAAGAATTAACCTGGTCTCACATCCTTTTTCTTTCTTTTTTAATAGACCTAGTAAAATACATGTGTTGAAGTGAGATTTTCCAGTTGCTGCCATTTGAATCGTAAACACAGTCCTCCATGGAAGTACAAATCACAGCTCTGGTCTTATGGGCTACTCCTGAAACAGCCTTGTGAATGAGAAGTCACAGCACATCATAAATCCTATCCAATATTGAAACACATGAAGAGATAACAAGGAGAGAATGGGTCCTGTTTGTTCTCAGTTATGCTATCACATTTTTGGCTGCTTACCCCTTGACAAACAAGTAAAATGTTTTGTATTTCAACCATGATCTGCAAGCAGAAAAAGAAGGCATAAATTAAGAGACAGAAATGCCACGGTTACCTCTTTAGTTTTTCATGGTTTTTTGAGTAAAGTTACTTACGAGCCCTTGTACTGTTATTTGCCATTAGATGAGACATGAGACAAAGTAGTTAGTAGTAAAATATCAAATGTGAGAGAGAGCAATGTTTTCCCTGACTGCAAATGTGGGGAGAGTTGGAGATGACATGAAGGGAACTGAAGAGAAGGAGGAAGCAGTGACAGTTAATTCTGGACATTTAGTGTTCTAAATGTACTTTGCCAAAGTTATTCCGCTGTTTCATTGTTGGTGCTATGAGAGAAATCTGATTAATACTAATGGAAAGCTATCACTTGGTTCAAAAGAAATTTGAATACCAAATCAGCATAAGCCCACTTACAAAGCACTGAATAACCCTAAATGTTTTCCCCATACAAATCAAGTGCCACATGCCATATGATAAGAGGAAAAGCAACATTCTCCTAATGCTAAACAGTAAGTTTATTAGAATAAACTAAGAAATACTATTCCCCAAAGTAGTTTTTCTTTCCTCTGCTCACTGTAATTCTTATGGCTAAAACCATTCTCATTTCTCTTCTGCCTGGACACCACCTACAGCTTTAAAGAAACTGTACATGTTTTATTTCACATGCTTCTCTTTGCTACAATTAATTATACAGGAAAGGAAACCACCCATTTTAAACCATTCTCCTTCAGAGGGAATTAATTCACAGGAGTCTCCTTATGTATCTCCTGCCCCTTAATTCTGAGGTTTTCCAAGTACATCCTACCCCTACCAAAGAGGGATTTTAGCAAAATGTAATGGGACCTATGTGGTACACTCAATATGCTACTGCTCTGGTGATACGGAAGTAGCCGTCTGGTAGTAAAGACTCCTTCTGTCTTCTCCCCTAGAAACTGTGACTAAGACTTCTAATGTCTAAGATCATAAATTATTACTAGAGCAAGTGCCACAAGGTGGCTCAAGTGTATGTGGGTATTTCGTGAATTCTGTAGCACCAAATAAAAGTAACTACGTGCTTTAAACAGCAGCTTTTGTGGACCTTGTAGTATCATATTCCTCATTTTACAGACAGAGAAAATGGGATACAGACAGTGAATGATTTATGCAAGATGTATAAATGTATAAAAAGTTAAACCAGGAACAGAATCCAGAATGTCTCATTCCCGTATCTGGGTTTTGACCACCAGAATATGCATTTGGTATTTGTATATTCTAGTGGGAAGATTATCAAGGCCACAGAAGACCCCAAAAGCTCACAAAGTGGGACAGGCACCAATTCTCATTTTCTTTGAAAATGTGCCTCTACAGTCTTCCAGTGGTAGAAGACCACCATTATGTGTGTGACACTGGCTCTGAACCTCTTTAGCAGGGCACTGTATGAAATGGAGTTAATGAACCGTACTGCAGTGCTGAGTAAATAGCTTGTTGTTGAACTTCTTTCTACATGCTTACTTCCAGCAGAGAAAACATTTTTCATTGGACAAGGCCAGCAGGACCATTTCTTAATAGCAAGGACTGTCGAAGAGGTTCCTGGATGGACAATCACTCAATTAAAGGGTTGTCATTCACTTGCTCAATTCTCTGTTCTTTCTCCTGCCATTAATTGTTTAATTTTCTGCCAATACAGGTTAACTTTTATGTGTCTGATGAGTGATAGATGGTGGCTTCCAGATACCAACAGTTTCAGAAAAGCTTGCTCACAATGCACAGTGTCCTACTTCATGAATAATTGGCCCCATACCAGTAGGCTCACATATAGCAGCCTACAGAACTGCTTTTTAGTCTATTCGAGCAATAACTTTAACAAAGATTTACTGAAGGATTGTTTTACTTCTGTGCATGGATATCTCCAATTTATTGTTTACATAGATAAATAGAGAAAAGATCTGAACAACTTGGTTTTTTAGTAATTAAGTGGAAGAAAAGGGTAGCTACAGTCTACAGGGAATAATTTCCCTTGTACTAAACAAACAAGCAAAATAACCTTATTTAATCAACATTGAGTAACATTATACAAACTGGGAATCAGAATAATCAGAAATTCAGGTAGATTTTCTTCTTTGTTCCTGGTACCTCACATTTTTTACCTGCTATAGCAGCTCTCCATAAAAGTAAGGGAAAACAACTTCCTTAGGAGATATTTTTTAACAGCAGTCCAGTCCAGAAATGTCATGCACAATAGGATAGTTACTGAAGGGAAACACACGGCTGACAGGTATAGAGTGAAATCCTTACCCAAGGTCTTTTCTCAGAAAAAAATATGTCTATACATATATATATATATATAAACCCAACAACACAAAACAGCCAGAAGCAATTCAAGCAGAGATTAGATGGGATTTCAACGGCTAAGTGGGGACAGCTCCCACTAATAATCAGACTGAGCGCAAAACTAAAGTTGTGTAGCCTTGGGCAAGGCACGGTTGCAGCTTTCATTGAATTGACCACTGGAAACCCATTGTTATGTTGATTTTCACAGCAGATGCTTGGCAGAAGCATTAAGATGGGACAAAAATATTCCATAGTTCTGTTACTGTGTGTTAGTTGTAAGAAGATATGGAGGCGTTGAACCTGTGGTTTCATTCCCATTAGCAGTCCTCTACGGTTGATGGATGGTGCTTTTGCCTGGCAGCAGAAGCCAAGCAGGTATCCCCCCTTACTGGGAGCCACCACTGGTGTGGTGCTGAGAAGAAACTTGCCCACGGTTATGTTGTGAGTCACTGCCCGGGCTGGGATGGGAGTCTAGGGCTGATTTCACTCTAAAAATCTGCGTGAGACCTTTTGCTAATTCTACAGTGCAGCATTCAGTTCAGATTAGGATTATTTCAAAGAACTGATTTTAGTTCAAACACCGGAAGGGAAGGGCAGGAGTGGCACAGAAAGAAATTACTATTTTTCATATTTTTCATGCATACTTCTATATTATTTTAATTAAATCCAGATAAACATCCAAACACAAGCGTTGTGCTTCAAAACCTTTAATTTCAGAAGTGGTGACATAAACTCCTTTGATTTCCTTACCTCTACCCCTTCCCCTGCTACCAAGCTGAAACAATTAGATTCATACACTGTAAATTTGTGATTAGTTTCACTTATTCTGAAACTACATTTCTTTTTTTTTTTTTTTTTTGAAAATAAGCTTTTTTTGAAAATAAGCTTTTCAGCTATTCACCACATTCTGCTGCAGAGCTATGGGGATGGTAAACCAAACAACATAGGTGCGCAATTTATTATGAAATGCTGGATCAGCAAGACAAGAAACAACATAATAGACCAAAATATTGGCCTGGATATGCATGAATTGTAAAAGCAGTACCTGATCATTGAAGCACTGCGAATACTTAAACATTCTCCTGCCGCCACAGTCAACTTGGCCACGGCTAATCTTGAGGACTTAGGGCACCATGTTAACCTTATCAAAGGTGGCTGCAAGGTAACAACTTCACATAAGTATCATGTTGTCTACATGTAATAACAATGTGAAATGTTTCTTTGTGAGGAACTTAGTGGTATTCTTGACATAACAAAGAAGTCTGTATCTCTTTAGTTGGCCTCAAGTTGATGCCAATTTCTTAAAAAATCTTCAGTTATACCAAAGACACCTTGGTTACCATATCAGGTTATATAGTCTACAACAAAATCATCCGTCCCTTAGCCCATCGGATCCAGCGGCCTGATAAAATATTTTCTAGGACCTCCATTCTTCCAACTTCAGAAAATAGTCAATGAAAAGACAAAGGCCTCCAGACAATGAGAGGGATGCACATGTCAGCATTATTCATATCTTCCACTTTCCCACCAAAAAAATGTAATTCCCTGGCCATATCATCAATTTAAAATAGAACAAATGCAGATTCTCATCCTCAAACATTAAGACTTTTATCACATGACAGAGTTTTCTACAGATTTCGTGAAGAGCTCCCTTTTCTAAAAGGTCCACCGTTATTTCATATTTGGAATTAATCCCTGGGACTCTTCTGTATTCTGTAGCACCTATGGAGATGCTGTGGACAAGTGCAAGAGCAAGTCATCCTTGTGCTGTGGAGGAGCACAGCAAGATGGCCATCTGTGTTGTGGGATCACACAGACAAAGTTCATAACAATAAAGAAAAGAAGGGAAGGGACTGATCTACACCTTGGAACAATGTGGTGCAGGTTTCTTCACTCTTCTTAGAGCTATGTCAATCTGTAGCAGATTGCTCCTAGAGAGCAACTAGGAGAATTGAGAACTGAGGAAGTGAGCTGTTAATGCTGCAGTGTGGACAATCACCATCTGAATGTTCAAATTCCCCTTTTGTTTAGCAATAGAGACCAACCTTCGGTGGCTGAGAATTACAACGATAGCTGAATATCATTGCAGAAACTATTTCTGACCACAGCAAGCAGGGCAAGTTTGGCTAAGAGTATGAATTTTTTGGACTGGTATTGCAAAAACAAAGACTCCTCTTACATGAAAGCAGATGCCAAAACCATGTATGCTTTTACGGTAAACTCTTTCCCAGCAGGAAATCATTTCCCACCCAGCCCTAAGAAGTTTTTGAGATTTGGTTCCCATATATAAACTGAAACCTTCTGGACCCTGCAGCTAAGACAGCAAGGGTTCCTTGACCCCTGCCTGCAGAAGATGGAGGTAAAGTAATAAAAACAACAGTAAATTCATATGGAATCAGGTCTTGTCAAATGCTGGGCAGTTCTTTCAACCCCCAAAAGGTATGCAAGTTCAGAAAAGATTGTAGGAATGAAAAAAAATTCCAATTATTTTTTCCCCAAAGAACCTGGAGGATTTATTTAGGGCCACAAAGAATTGCATGAGTGGAGCTCTCCAGCCCTGCTAAGGTTGACCCTTTATTGTGTTTGAAGCTGAAGAGGTTGGCTCCATTTCACCTGGCTGTGAAATAATTTAGCACTTAATCTAGTTGCTTTCTAGTAGTGCTGATTCTGAATATGGCAGTGCGCCAAGGTATAAGGACGGGATAAGGTAACAAATGGTAACCGGCAGGGACTCTGGACATAAACAGCTATGTTCTGTATAATGTACTATTGTTATTACTGCTAATATTTGTGGCTATCGCAGTGCCTGGAAATCCTAGTCCTAGACCACAACCACACTCCACTAAATACCACAGTTTCTACAATAAAAAAGTAAAAGACGACTAACTGCTCTTCAGGGAGAATACACGCTATTTTGTTCCTTAGGGAGCATTTTACTTCTGTTAATAAAGCCTACTAATAAAGATAAACCAACAGCATCTTAATTTGGGATGGATGGACTGCTGTGCCTTGTTTCCATTGACAGGAACCTTCATCTGCAAATCCTCATTCATGGCAATTGAGGTTTCTCATGCAGCTGGTCCTATTCAAGTAAAAGGGACTAACATCACAGTAAAGATTTATAGGGTGAGATCCACAATGAAGCTTCCATTCTGGTTTTGCCCAGAATGAAGAGTATTGAGTTTCAAGTAATCATCAAAGCAAACCAAGGAGGTTATACCATGAGGACAGCTCATTTTACTTTATTAAATGGAAAGAATGAGATGTGACAAGGACCAGAAGACTTAAGGAACAAGACTGGTCAATCAGTTGATATGATCTCACCTGGGCAGGTCTAAATGGGAAGCAGTAACACGAAAAGATGAAGAAATTTTCATGGTGGCATCTTGCTCTACTAGTACATACAATTGGGACTTCTGAAGTTTTTATAGACTGACAACTGTAAAATTGTCAAGGACAAAAACACCTAAGTATTTCACAAAAATGCTTCACACTGATGCTAGGGGAATCCAATGTATAACTGATCTCTGTATGCTTGAACTGTTAGCAGTGACGTATATCTATAAGTAATTAAATTATTTATTCTAGATCCTGGGGTAGGTGGGGAGAGGAACTGTAGGCATCATGTTTCACCTTGAGGGCTGTACATACGTTGGTATTTATCAGGATTTCATCACAATTTTGAGGGTGTGATAACTCTAAAATTAAAGCAGGTTCCTTTTGAGAATGAGAGCAAAAGTTTACTTTTTTGGTTCATATCTAGCATAAAAGGGGTATTCCTCCTTTCTACTTCTCCAAGTTAGGATTTGATACATAACTCTGCCTCTTTTGTTTCATTTAGAAACAAAGCAACCAACAACTTTATCTTTTCTATAAGTTGGAACTCCTTTACTAGTCACCTCAGAAATATATACCTGGAAAACAAACTGATCTGGGTTTACAGGATGATTTTAATTTTGATCCTTCAAAAGAATAAAGTACTTTGGAAAAGGATAACCATATTCACCCTTTCCCCCCCCCCCCCCCCATCTGCTACAGAAGTTTATAACGGATGGGAGGGAATACCACAAAATGATATAGTGAATTTTGTGTAGCCACCTCCTTCAGTTTCCATCTTCAAGAAATAGCCTTTGACTAGAAAAAAAGACTTGTGATAGAAATTAATGCCAACCCTAATTGTGCTGCTTTGATGCATAGAAAGTTCTTCACTAGAACTTGTATTAAATTCTGAGCCTCTGTATGGAAAGCTACACAACAGTCAAAATTTATTTTGACTTATCACTCACCCAAAATGAGTAAGAATTAGAATTACAGAATTAGAAGTAAAATGACCTAACATCTGTTTGAAATGCCTTGTACTTCAGAGACCAACGCTTGTCCCGTATTGTATTTTTACTCTGGGTTAGAGGATCTATTAGTTGTATTAGTCACTATTTCTTCTTGATCACACTGTGTTTTTTAAATAGAAGACAACAGAGCAGCTAGTCCTCATTGGAAAACCAGACCATGATATTACGAAGCTTAAAGCTTTCCTCATCATGCATAATTAAAGTATGGTCCATCAACAGTTACCTCCATTTTATTTTAAATAACTTTTTTATTAATTATCTTTGATTCCAAAACTGGGTTGATTATAATCATTATGTAGGCTTAATATTAATGAAGTTATTACTCCTAGTTTACGTTATTTCTCATAGACCATTTCTGAAGGGAAATGCAGATATGTCATTAGAAGTTCTAATGTATCTCACACCTCAATTCAAAATCAACCAGTTTTTAATTCTGTCATTTTTTATTTCATTTAGAAGATTCACAAGGTCATATTTCCAATATTTAGGGTAGACACTACCTTTCCCCTACCTTACACTAAGAAGTTCTCATTTTTGGGGCATCCTAAACAAAAACTCAAGTGCACAAAAAGACATGAGGTATTATAAGTAGTGAGAAAATAAGAGTCCGTGACGTGTCAGACCAAAGGTACAAAGAGATTATTATGCTGTTCGCAATGGTGTGCAACAGTGGGTGCTTAGGGAGTGAGTATAAGAAATTGGGCACCCTTAGTATGAATATTCAGTATTATAAAACCTAAATTCTAGTCCATGTAGAGGAATCAATGACAGCTAGCTTTATTTTACAAGGAAAGGAGATGAAGGACCATCAGAAAACCTAAGATAGCAAACAGAGAAGCAAAAGCTCAAGAGAAACAAGCCCTGGCAAAAAGCAGTATGTGAGGCAGAACCTAATCTGCCATTTCCATTCACTGAAGATTCAAAACCCTATCAGCTTTTCTCAAAGATGCCTACAATGCTTACGTTCAAATCCAGGTGCGGGACATAGATGTCTCTTTCCTTTCCAAGGAATCACAGAATGGCTGAGGTTGAAAGGGACCTCTGGAGACCGTCTTGTCCTCAGTGCTGGAGAACATCTCCAATGTCCAGAGATGGCTCTCTGGTCATGACCATAACATGAGAGCTGCATCCCATTTCTTCCACTGCCTATCGGAGACTCAGAACTGCAGCTCTCAACCCTGGGAGAGGACTCCAATCACCAGCTCAGAGGTGACTGGCACTGGAGATGGAGTAATCTATTTTGAATAGGACAGCTACTACCCCTAGGCCAAAAAGGAGAAAAGAAAGAAGGGAGAAGAGAGAGAAAATCCAAGAGTTTGCAAATGTGATCCAGATTCTTAAACTCCACGACTGAAGAACTCCCTTTGGACAGGGGATTTCCATGGTGCAGTTCACACTCCATAAGCTATCTGTGCATTTTAGACATCAATCACCCTTTTTGACTATGTGAAAAACGCTCAGGGCACAGTCTCGAACTCCTGTATACCCATCCTACATTAACCACTAAGCTATGGAGACACATTACTATGTGCTCTTTTGTCCCCTTTCCTTGCCAAATGTATACAAATGTTATATAAAACAGTAAATACTCAACATAGTGCAAAATTTTAAGCTGTTCCCCCATTTGCTTTCAGTGGGAATAAAGCACGTAATTTCTTGTGATACCTGAACACTCACTGAAGTTCCTATTTATATACTGCTTAAATATATGTATTTATACATTAAGATACCTGACTTCCTTTGAGAATCTACCCTTCCTGCTTTTTGCAAGATCAAGGTCTGTAAGAATGTCAGAAGAACAGATGAAAAATTACATGCCTTGCTAAAATAAATATTATACTACATTATATTATACTATACTAATTCATCATAAACTGCCAGAAAAGTGACAGTTTCAGATTGCAGAAACAATATCTTTGTCCCCTAATTTTTTAAACTGAAGAACAGCTTGAGATACAACTGGAAGCTGGAAGAAAGAGATTTAGTGCAACTTCTGCGTTAGTTTTGTATGGGATGGAAATGTTCAGGCAAAAATAATCATGTCTGATATTGTAACCTAATAGGAAATTTCTTATTTTGAATACTTTTGGCAACACTTGTAATTTCTGATAGGAAAATATTTGGTAGAAATCTTAGCATCCCGTCAGAATTTTTGTCAGTGTGAAGTCAAGGGTGTGATTATTTTTGACTGTATGATTTTTGTGTTATACAGAATCATGTGAAAAAAGACACATGTGATTATTTTTGACTGTATGATTTTTGTTATACAGAATCGTGAAAAAAGATACGCTCATGTTACTTAGATGATCTGAGGGTTCCTCCTTTTACAGATGCCTTGCAAGAAGGGCAATAGAATTTTTACTTGTATGTTGAGGGGAATCACTCAAGAAAATTTACTTACTAGCCTCATGAAAGGTACAATTTAGTGTTAAGTTCAGCCCTACATAAAGATACTAGGAGGTCTCCTTTAGTTAGGTTCTGGTTTTCCAGAATGCCTCAAACTGGTTGTGAGAATTTATCTCGCTATGCTAACAATCATTGGCTCAATCAAACTACTTAAATAAGAGTATTGGTGGAAATTTGTAGGATTGTTTAACTCACTGGTATTACAGATTTTCTCTTCTATGCAGCCTATATAAGAACTACTGCCTTTGATCTGCTAACCCCCCTTTTAATTTCTTGAATTTTCTTGACGGGAGGGGATGGATGCTTGCCCACATAGCACTGTTACATTTACAAAAAGTGATTTCTCTTCCTTTGACTACAAAGATGCTTTCTTTGTAACATAATCTGTTTTGCTTTGGATGCTTGTACCCTCTCTAGACTAATCAAAGGATAAAATAAAGAAATTAAGAGAAATATCTGATAAAATTGGGTATAAATTTCTGGTCGAGGTTTTAGTGAGAAAATTGAAATTTAGATTAATTGAAATCTTATGAATTACTGATGAACTGCTTAGTTAAAATCACCTTCTCATTGCCTTTTAGAAGTTGAATTCTGACTTTTTAGCCCAACAGTGCCATTTTTCTATCTTCACATATTTTTGTCTCAGTTTTTAGCTGAGTACAAAGTATTAGGTTTTTGTTAAAATGAACAAGTAAAATGAATTTTTCAAACGACCTAAGAAAATATTTATTTAAAGCTTAATATTCTCCTTAAATAGGTTAATCTAAAATTGAAAAAAAAACCCACAACCCTGATTAGTCTATTAAATTAACATTAGAAAAATCTGTTACCAGCACAGTTCCAGCTGCTATTCAGTAATAAGTGTATTTTTAACTGTTAGTTAGTTATGAAAAAAAAGTTTCCAAATGAAAATTTT
>NW_008794456.1:4777777-4803349 GCF_000699145.1 Aptenodytes forsteri | reverse complement strand
TCACTTTACTAGATGTAATTTAAAATGTCAAATTCAAGAAAGTATATATGCATAATACAAGTTCATTTAAGCATGGACATGCTCAAGTTCGGTCCAAATGTTGGTAAAATTTATTCTCAAATTTTAAATTAGATTTTATTTATTCAAGGATTTCTGTAAATCCCTTTATTAATCACACAGCTTCCTGGAATGGGTAGATTTCACGATTCAGAGTATGGACACAAAATATATGAAGTTCAGTTTTTCATTAGTGACTTGTTTGTATCTGTTGTGTTTTCATCTACCTCAGCTGATCCTACTGATTTTGACTGCTTTATCCATGAGGAAGATCAAAACAAAGGTCTATAATTTCAAGGCCATTCACTCTGGAGAGATGTGTGAGTATATATACTTATATACTTATGTTCTCTGCATTTCAGTATTCCCATGAGATGTTACAGACTCAGTGGAGATCTATAGGTCACAACCATGATCTCTAACGTGTTCTCAAACCCAGAGAGCTCTTTTGGTGTAATGCTGATTACAGGAAGACATATCCACCTTCAGCGCCTGTGCTGTCTCTTTCTAGCCAGCACGGGTTACGTGGACGCACACTGAGCAACCTCTTGAAGGGGACCAGGGTGCTGGGCTTTGTGTGAGAAAGGAGACCCATCCCCTTCCTGACCAAAAAAATCTCCACTTATTACCCACCTGGAGACACTTTTGGTGAAAGCAATTAAAATTTACCTCCAGCATCAAACCAATAACACAGCAACAAAGGTTTTTGAAGACATGGATAGGAGACGTGGTGGGGAGGGGACAGAAGAAAATGAACTAAGAATGCTTAATCTAATTATCCTAAGATCAAATCCAAAAGCTCTCTCTTTCCCTCTTTGTGTCTCTCTGACATATTGTCGATGTTTGCTTTACTCCCATGGCCAGCGACATGTTCTCTTGCCCATTCGGTGTGCTCAGGTTGCTATAAGAGGAAACAGGCTTTTCTTGGCAAAGTGTGTTAGTTTTTACGTTCAATCCTTTTCTTAAATCTCCCTGGGGTTCCATTTAGATTAAAATCCTCCTTCCTCCCACCAAACATTATTGATCCTTAATTTATTTAGGAGGCAGTTTCAGCACTCTTTCTTCCAGGTATTGACTGCCCTTACTGCCTTGGAAATGATGATGGCCCTTCAGAAAAATAGGTGCTATCTATTGCACTTGAGTAGACATTAGAAAAATATTAACAGCTCTCCCCCACTTGGACAGACAATAAGTAAATCTCTTTGTGAAGTTTTTTCTATATGCTGAATCTTATATTTCATATTAACATATAAACTCCTAATCATACATCAGTGGAATTGATGCTTGCAGCTCATTAGGGGGTGTTGGTTGAGACAGAATGGAAAGTAAAAAGATTAAAGTATGTCTTAGTAAAGTTGACTAAACAATTTGCTTAAGGAAAAAAACAAACCAAGTCTCTCAGTTCTTTACATCAGGACCTGCACAAAACCTATGTACAATTGCAACATTAGCATTAGCTGTCTGAGGTGTCTTCTTATCAGACTCTACCTCCTGAAGTTACAAGGCACAAGCCCATTATCCTGGAAAAGAGTTCATGAGTTAACTGTAACACCTGCAGACTTTGCATATCCTGTCAGAGATCATAATTACATCCTGCCATGGCTATGAAAGACTCTGTCTTGTGTATCACCTGGTAGAATGCTAGTCACCTGTTTAATAGCACTTCTAAACCCAGAAATACTCCTTAAAACAACCTCAAAGAATGCTCGGAAAACTTCTGTTGCATCACACTTGACAGCAACTGACTGTCTAGATTTATTATCTTGAAAACATTTAAAGGAGAGGAAATGTGTGTTCATCAACTGTTGGATAGAGGAAAATTTGCACTTGAAAAATAACAGATCTGCAGAATGGTCTGTCCACATTCTTATATGCCCCTTGTTCCACATCAGTGTCTGAGATCTCATAATAGGTGTTAATGAACTAAACCTCACGCTATGTCAGTGCTATAAGAACGTGTCTGCGTTTCCCGGCGTTACGGATGAAGAAATGATTGAGACAAAAGTAGCCAGAAGCACCCCCACCCCCTGGCACAGAGCAAGGATTTGGGTGTCCCTGAGCAGTAACACAATGTATTGGCCATCTCTCCTCTTCTGGCTTCTCTGTATTTACATACATGGCTGGGAGAACAGACACCCTGACCTTTAAAAAATCCATCATGAAAATTTCCTTGGTGTTTTCACTTTGCCTTAAATAAAAGACAACTACTCTCTGTGACAAACTCCTCTGTGTAATTATATTTGGTACAAAAAATGTTTGTCCTCAGCTATTGTTCCATGTGTTTATTAAAATAAATCAGGGTTAATGCAGTCACCTCTCAGAGTGAATTCATCTCTTGGCAAAGGATTTCATTTCCAGCCAAGACTATCACTAAACAAGGATGTGGACTTCAAGGCATAAAAGGAATATGGACGGACTCTCTAACACTAAAACTCATTATTAAGGTAATAGGTATCATGCCCCATTACTTTTAATGGATTGATTAATAACAATTATTGCAGCCTTTTCATAATAATTTTGGAAAGTAATAAATATGCTAATATTTGGCTTGCAAAAATAAAGCATTCATTTCTAGTTGTTACTGTTTCCTGATCAAGTACTTGGCAGAAACAACTGTCCTCCTTTAACCCACACATCTTTGGACTGGAATCCAGTGATTAGCTAGACTAGACCATCACTTTCCTGAATCAGCCATCTTGTGACTGCCCCTGCATGAAAGGAATAGGGAGCCTGCATGCTTAAGTGCTTCTATAAAATTGGAAGGCTAAAGTCTCCAAACTTCTGTGCTACTGAGTCCAACTATCCTCCCCCTACAAACTGCCCAAAACTGCTCTCTAGGAGGAAGAAGCTGAATTATTTGTTATATGTATGGTGCCACCTTCTCCTCTATGTACATCTGAAGAAACGTCTTATCCTCCAGCAGAAAGAAAACTGGACATAAACAAGAAAACTTGGTCCTTTTTTTTTCATAGAATCATAGAATCGTTAAGGTTGGAAAAGACCTCTAAGATCATCAAGTTCAACTGTCGACCCAACACTACCATGCCCACTAAACCATGTCCCTAAGCACCTCATCTACGCGTCTTTTAAATACCTCCAGGGAGGGTGACTCAACCACTTCCCTGGGCAGCCTGTTCCAATGTTTAACCACTCTTGCAGTAAAGAAATTTTTCCTCATGTCCATGTCTTTGAGTGTTTTCATTACAGATATAGGCCAATACTTAAAATATCTCTTGTTACTGATTTCAGATCACCCATGTCTGATTCAATTGCCCCCTTTAAAAATGGTTATGAGTGCTGACCCACCCATCTCAATGACGGAGAAAGTTAGGGCTTATAGTTATATTCCAAATTTGCTAAGCCAAATATGAAAGCAGCAGACAGAAATTCCACACACCTGTGCAAGAAATGTACAAGAAGAAAAAGCCTACCTGTCCTGCAGCTTCTGGTAAATCTAGCTCATCTTCCCAATTAACAAACAATATTACATACACAGAAAAAAAATAACAACAAAAACCCAAATCCCTATAGTCTGATATTTTGCCAGTGTGTACCTGATCCAAGGAGCTTTAAGTCATGTTCAGCACCATTTTGAGGTAGCAAAACCACAAAAAACAGGTGAGAAAGAACATTGACAGTGTTTTTCAGACCTGGCATTAGAGTCTTTCAAACAATACTGAGGTTTTCACCATTGTGATTTAACAGCTGTTGGTTTTACCTTTTTCAAGGGAATAAAGGTGCTGAGCTTATGCTCAGTCTGGAGAAGTGGTACATTGCTCCCCAATCCAAACCCCAGCTGTCAAGCTGTCTGGGCTGGGAGATGTGCTGCCAGCGAAGCTGTGACTAGCATATTGTTGTGGTTTAACCCCAGCCAGCAACTCAGCACCGCACAGCCACTCGCTCACTCCCCAAGACAGTTTAATAGGGAAAGCAAAAGCCGTGCACGCAAACAAAGCAAAACAGGGAATTCATTCACTGCTTCCCATCGTCAGGCAGGTGTTCAGCCATCTCCAGGAAAGCAGGGCTCTGTCACATTTAACAGTTACTTGGGAGGACAAACGTCATCACTCTGAATGTCCCCCCTTCCTTCTTCTTCCCCCAGCTTTATATGCTGAACATGACGTCATCTGGTGTGGAATATCCCTTGGGTCAGTTGGGGTCAGCTGTACCGGCTGTGTCCCCTCCCAACTTCTTGTGCCCCCCCCCAGACTACTCGCTGGTGGGGTGGGGTGAGGAGCAGAAAAGGCCTTGACTCTGTGTCAGCACTGCTCAGCAGTAATGAAAACATCCCTGTGTTATCAACACTGTTTCCAGCACAAATCCAAACCACAGCCCCGTACTAGCTACTAGGAAGAAAATTAGCTCCATGCCAGCCAAAACCAGCACACATATCTCCCAGGATCATAAAATATCCTTGCATTTCCACTAAATCAAAGGTGCTCTGGGAGCGAAGATCTAGAGGAACAGTTGAGCAAAATTGAGCAAACCCAAAATGCTTCAGATGTGATTTATTGGTTTAGAAAGGAAAAAGTCATAACCTTGAAAGAAAGGAATGAGTACAAGTAAAAGGACCAACCTGCAAGCTTCTACCACACTCAGACCCAGGCAGGAACAGTCACCTGTGAATATCCTCAGCCATGGCATCACAAAGGGAATAGCATGTCTGAAGGTATGATAGACCAGTGCCCAGCGCCTGCAGAATATAGAAATCTCATTATGGAATGACTAGCCACAGTTTGAGCCCCAGGACACATAAGTAAAAGATAAGATGAGGAACAAAAGAGGGAAGTGCTGAGCTGTGCAAACTCCAGTAGTGATTACACACGGGAGGAGAATGAGAAAGGGAGATGCTGCAGGGGCTTAGGCAAAATGAGAGTGCTTCAAAGGAACAAAGCAGCCTTCCTGTAGCCTCGGTTCCCAGATTTGTTACTTCTA
The DNA here is from genome assembly GCF_000699145.1 of Aptenodytes forsteri. Classification (NCBI taxonomy): domain Eukaryota; kingdom Metazoa; phylum Chordata; class Aves; order Sphenisciformes; family Spheniscidae; genus Aptenodytes; species Aptenodytes forsteri. The sequence goes on along the minus strand of NW_008794456.1, from coordinate 4,798,357 downwards.
ACATTAAAAAGCATTGCAACAATAACAGGGTGAGGACCCAACATATGTGAGAAAATTTAGGGGTGTAATGACATAAATAATTTTAAGGGAAAATGTTTAGAAATTATCTGTTCTGTAGAAATGCAGCTTTAAGACACTGACAAGGCAGAAAACTCAAAATAGGACTTGTTAGCGATAGCTTTAAGCTTATAGCTACAGGCTACTATTTTGCCCTTGAACATACCATTTAATCCCAGATTTTAAAGCTTAAAGCTAAATGGGCTTTCCCACTGGAATTAAATACTTGTGTAACTTTGAAGATATAGGCCTTTGTTTTTTAACTGTAAATTGGAGAATAAAGTTGGTGTCCCACGTCACATAAATTTTGAGGATAGCTACAATAAAGATTATAAATAAAATCATGTAGTACAACAGTGGATTCCAAGTAAGAACCGTGAAAAATGTATTTTATAAACTCTGTTGTATTTCCAGCAGAAGCAGACATTATTCTTCAGACTCCAGGTAAGATACTGAATTTCAAAAATGAAAACACAGTATGCAGTACCACGCTGAGCAAAGAGCCTATCTGGACTGCAGCGTGCAGAAGTGACTTAAGAAGAATATACAGTACAGTTGATGATAAAATGTTTGTTGTTACCTCCCTGGAAGTTGTAGAAAATCAATGTATCCATCAGTACCAGGCCCACTGGTTTTAACAGGCTCAGCCTTGCTGCAGGCTTTGATTTCTTACGTTCAGGCTGCATCCTGAGTAGGGAGAAAAGCACTCTGTGTGTGTCGGGGCCTCTCTGTGTGTGCATGTGAGCGAGAGAGAGATGTGCAGTGAGCTGGAAACCAATTAAGCTGTAGTGTTAGATAGGTGACGAAAAGGGCTCTATAAAAGCAGGATAGTGCCAGAAGCTAGAGTTAATATAGCACCTGACATACAGTGAATAATAATATTAAAAATGTTCTGAAATATTTTATTTTTAGGGAGAATTGGAGTAAAAAAAAAGCAAAGTTCAAACAAAATGTCAAGTTTAGGCAACAAACCTGGAGGAAAAGATGACGGAATATCACATATGAAGCTTAAAAACATGCCCAATAATATAAAAGAGCAGTTAACAATAAAAGGCTTATCGGACTACCAAATACTGACTGCCAAACCTCCATTAAAAATAACCCTAAAATGTTAAGTGATTGCGATAAAGACTCTCATTAGGTGTGGTGGGGGGAGTATGAGTCACTACAGCTACTTTGCCAAATCTCTTGAATTTACCATCAGTATCCTCAAAGGATACTGATCCTCAAAAGATACTGATCCTCAAAACCCAGCGTGGCTTTTGGGCAACTGCAGATGGAAATGTGGTACGATTTGCCTCGACTTTCAGCTGACCCCACCATTCTGTTCGGGCTGCTGCACCTTCATTTCACTTCCCCTCATTCAGGGAGAAAAGAGCTGCAATACCTGCTGCCTCCTGATTAGTGATGTGGAAGGCAACAGAGACATTAGGAGAGAGTTTCAGCCAGAAAGTCAAATGGCCATGGTCAATCTGCCTGAGGCAACAACTTGAACTGTCTAACCTGGAAGCCTGATCGTCAATGTAGATACGTCAATGGAGGCATCAATGGAGAGTCACCTCCAGAGACTGACTGAGGTTATAGGAAAACCATTTCATCTTGCTTTTCATATTCTCTCTTTGTCCTTTAGGTACCTTCTAACTCTCTTAGTTTAATCTTCATCTCCCCTTCCGCAGTTGTAGCCCGGTCTAACTTTGACACCAGGAGAGCTGCAGCACCATTCCTAGAAAGCATCTTTGCCTCTTAGACTACCACACCCATCAGCTGTATGGCTGTGTCAGGCACGTCCACCACTTAATTTTCTAAAGGATAAATAAAACAAGGCTCTCGCTATCGCCCCAGCCTTACAGGATGAGGAGAAGGGAGGAAGAAAGCTTTCCTCAGCATGTTGAGTCCTCATACTTACCCGCGGCTGTGGAAAACAGTCAGGATGCTCAGGAAAAGTATTCAGAAACATCTTCCAGCCCTGAGCTGCCTCTGGCAAGAAACTGAATAAAAAACTGAACCAGCACAGTATCCCTAAACAAGATAATTTCAGGTCTTTAAAAACAAAAAAGGCAAAAATCTAAACATCCGCTTAAACGTATGTACAACCACACAGCCACAATCCCATGCTTGAGCAGTAAATACAGAACTGTGTACACCAGGGAATGGAAATAATTTCTCTGGGAATTAATTACTGGACTGAACATTTCTGCCATTAGAACAATTATTTGGAAGCAAAACCACACATATGCACATGTACACACTAAAAACAAGGCAAGAAGGGGATCTTTGCACAGGGAATAAATGGAGCTGTAACTAAACCAGTTGGAGACTGTTGGTTTTATATAGCCAGACTAATTAGCACTGTTTTGAATGTTTGAATAAAGAAATAGTTAGGAAAAGATAAGTCAGCATCCTTAATTAGCATTCCGCATTGAGTAGCAAAGACATTTGCAGCAGGATGACACTGGTCATTTTGAAAGACGGGAAGAGGATAAAAACCGATTGCTCTGTACCTCCAATTTCACCTGTTGCAATCCCATTATTTTCTACAGGATTGCACTGTCAAAGAAATAGAGTTAAACACTGAATTAAGCTCAAAGATATTGGCAAAATCAGGTGAAATTGTACACAATATTGAAGCTTCCTCCTCTTCAGTTTCTTTCATAAATATCAACAAACATTTGAGGCTTTTTAGAAGCTCTCTTTCTTTCTTTCTTTCTTGCTTGCTTGCTTGCTTGCTTTCCTTTCTTGCTTTCTTGCTTTCTTGCTTTTTTTAATGAATGTGTTACAGCTTCTGTGTTCACAGACCTGACAGTATCAGTGCCTGATGCTGGTTTGAAATCAAAGCTCCACTGATTTTTATTCGTTCTGTTCTAGTATTGATACCTGTTACCTGCTGCGAAAGGTAAATCTCCATCACTGAAATAAATGAGAGAAAAAAAAAAAATCCCTCAAACCCAGAGAATTTAAAATGAGAATCTGGCCTGTATTGTTCCAGTATTGGTGAAATGAGAATTAGTTGTCCAAGTTTAAATTTGGAGCCCTTGCAATCAATAAAGGTGCTTCAAATTTGTGCCAGCATGAGAGCAGCATTGCTTTATTAGATGCTTTGGGCAAATGCACAGGCTTAAAGAATAGCCATATTCATAGGTTTTGATGTGGTTTCACTGGACGAGTTTCAGCATGAGACTGAACAGAAGCAATTAAAAGTGGCACTGGCAGGTTATAACTGTAAAACACCTTTGGAGGTTCTTGTCTTTTCAGGATATCTTAGTAATAATGTTCCCATTGGGATATCCATTTAGGTATCCTAAAAAGACAAATCTTTAAAAGCATAAACAACCCCATTTCACTCCCACAGGTTTGCAAACTGAACACCTAACTGTCATATTCCTTTGAATCTCTCAGCCTTAATGGACAAATATAGGAAGACAGGAAAAAACATCCCTTCTAACTGTAATAGGCATCCAGTTGGTAACTCACCATTCAGCAATAACTATTCCATTCTGCATCTCTCAGCAAGAAAGATGGGACAAAATAAGATTTCACCGAATTTATTATAATGGTAGAATAATTGGAATAAATCTACCAGAACACCTGAAGGGACTGATGGAGTATAAATACCATTTCCATTAGGAAGTAGATATGAGTCAAGCTCACCTGCCAGCCAAAAAGCTCTCACATCTGCCTAGGATTTAGCTATGCTTGGTATCTCCTGTTTGATTTTTCTGACAGTCAGTATTATTTCTCCTTCCATGACATATAGGTTTTCTTTTTCTTTTCTTTTCTTTTTTTTTTCTTTTTATTTTAAATTAGTATGTCGGTTATTATTTATGCATGGTAGGGAATAATGCAGTCACCTGTCTGTGGAAAGAAAAGCACAATTCATGAATTTGACTGGTCATTATTTCAATATGGTTCATATAAGCTGCTGTAACAGGCTGCCAAATTGCTGTTCCTTCATCAGCCCCATTTTGCATAAAGAGTAACACAGGAAAATAATTCAGTGGGGTTTCTCTTTAGCTGTAAAATATTATCAAGCCAGCCTTCCCTTCATCTCTCTTGCACACAAATAACTAATTTAATAAAATACCACAGAACACAACAGAATAGAATGGGGGAGAACTAATTTTCAAAACAAGTTCCTTTTGAGAAATTTTCAGTGCTCAGACACTGTAAAGATCCAATGCACAAAAGCTATTGAAAATGCTGTCTGGGTAGTTAAATACAAACCCCAAGGTCTCAAGAACTCATTGATGACTGAAAACTTCTCCTGAGTAACAAAACAAAATGAAACAACACAAAACAGAGAAGGAGAGCTGTTGCAGTCTGTTGTCAGAACATCAGTGAATGAAAATTGAGATGGCTGTTTGGGATAACTCTTAAATCTTCTCTAGGTCCCTGCACTCCAGGAGACTCCCCTATCCTGCAGGAAAAACTGAGTTCAGTATTCCCAAATGTATCACTGTATCCCAAATATATCAGAATACATTTTGGTGAATTGTGACCATTTTCCCAGGCACCCCAGATCATGCCAACATTATTTACATCCCAGCAATGTCTGCTATACTCCTGATTTGACAAGATATAGGTCACTGGATATAGGGCTGGAACCCACGAGAAATTTCTTTAATGACATCTCCCCATTAAGAACTTAATTTGAGATCTGTCTGTTCTGAAGTTATTAATCCACCTAATGTCTTTTGTTCATTCTATGTATGGAAAGTTTCTTTTATTCAAATGTCAGACAGTCATACATCAAATGCTTTAGAGAAAACTGAAGTTTCTGTATCACAAACAGACCTTTTCAGCTAGACCTGAAATTCTGTCAAATAAAACATGCTCTTGTTTTACAAAAATTTCTTTCTTTGAAGCTATACTGACATTAATCTCATGTTTTGTTTTGTTTTTTTTCTTCTAGCCCTTTACTGCTGGAGTCTGCTTCCATATTTTACTAGTTATGTTACTTTATCTAGAATAAATCAACTGATTGGTGCAATATATTTCCCCACTTAATTTGTTTTAGCTCTTTTCAACACTGAAATTAGTAACCTTCCAAACTTCGGAATCCAAACTTGGTTACCAACAAACATTCATGATTCAGAGGGTCCCTTTGCTAACTCCTTTAATGCTTATGACATGTTACATTCATTTGCTAATTTATTAGGGTTTGCAAGTTTTCTATTCCATCTACAAGACCAGAGAAAGCTCGATCATCTTTTGCAGTAGGGATAAACAGCTTGCAGCTGACACATGACAAGGGAACAGCAGCCTATTTTTCTTCCTCACACTATTTAGGGTGGTATCAGTATATGCCTCCGTCATTAATGAGCAGCTACCCTCTCTTCCTACACAAGCAGTGACATCTGTTTTCCCACTTCCACCTCTCAAGCTATGCCTGGATAGGTAGACTACCCCTTCCCAAACAGAGCAACAGCCTGGCTCTACATTTGCCATCATCATTTCCAGTCCATTTGCATTTGACACAAGCTGCTGCCTCACCTTCTGCATCAGCAGTTGTCTCCTCTTTACTTTCTAAACAAGCGCAAGCAGTCCCCTCCTTGCTATTATCCCCAGACTTGGGGGAAGGCAAATCTGTTTTTAAGATGTCCTGTTTCATAGTTTTTTAATGCTAAATCCTGTTGTAGTTCACCGCTTCCTTTGATTTCATTTGTAGCATTCCCATAGTTTGTTTTTGGCCACAAATTCTTTGCACAAAACAAGCCTGATCAGGCAATAATCATGGGTTAGTTGCAGAGTTGCTGTATTTTAAATTAGTGATTAACTTTTTACTGAGAATATAAAAATTATCCTGTGCTACAGGTCTTCACTGTATTTCTGATGTTTTGAGAATTAAGTGGGTTTTTTGTAATGTCTAATTAATATTCCTCAGCTAAAATTACTCAGTGTAACACAATTTTTGATGTAGTTTAAGTCATTCTTTAGAGAGATTAGGTAGCCTATAATAAATTCCTGCCCAGCAATTTCATTACATACAACTTTATTGAATTAGTGTTGAGAGTCCTGTAATTCTCAGTGGTCTCCAATTATGAGCATCTGATATTGACTCCAGCAACTCTCCTTGCATTCTGATTCTTGAGAATCACCAGCTCCATCACATTTCCTTTCTGAGTACGGTGTTGGTAACAGTGCATGCATACTTGTTCTTAATAGGCAATTTGGGGTTTGACTTTGTCAGACGTAAAGGATTTCCAGCTCAGATTTCATGCCTGAGTATTCAGACATGACTGGTCCGTTTTTAGCCTTCTCTCTCTTGTTTGTTTAAAGGTCTGTTGATTATGAAAAAATTTAGATGAAGGCCACCACATTCGTACAACCTACTCTCCCTATACTTGACCCAATATTCTTTGGTCAAACCTATCAGTCTGATGCCATTTAAACACTTCATTTTGGTATCACCTGGCTCCTTTCATCCCTAGGATAGTAGTTTTTTTCTGGGAAATTCATGAATAGCCTGGATATTTTTAACTTTCATCTTTCTACCTAGATCATTCAAGCTTTCCAGACTCTGAGGAACAGCGCCAGATGCTGTGTCGCTGAGTCCAGTACAGATGGAGCCAAAGGTAGCCTCAGTTTCAGTCCTACAGTCTTACTGATCCCTGAGTCATGGTGTTTGCCTTCATTCCCAAAAGAGAACAAATTGACTTGATAGCCTCCCAACTTTACACCAAATCCTGTCCACTTCTCTTAGCATTCTCTCCTTTGTGACAATTGCCAGTTATGGATGCTCTGTTACTCATATCTGCACTTTATTCTGTTTTGAGTTGGGCTGTTTTGCCTACATCAACCATTAAAGTCCTCTCTGCCAAGAGTGCTCTCTGCAAATCCTTCATTAACACAACTGTGCCTTTGGAGGGAGAAACAGGCTGTGATTCACTTCAGCATCTGCTGACACCATAAGGAGATCTGAATGGATGGGTGGGTGGGTGGATGGATGGATGGATGGATGGACAGCGCTTTCTAAATTCACCTGCCAAACAGACTGAGGAGTCTTTCAGTTCCAGTGACAACTTCTGAACATGCCATCTCCCAGTTTTCATACCCTCTGTTGGCAGCTTAGTTGAGGACCTGACCCATCAATATGTTACATTCACACTGAAGTTTAAGGACAGAAGAAGAACAAGATTGTGGGGTTTCTGGCATTCATAATTCTTTTGCTTCTAACGTCTTCCTGGCACTGCTCAATGGGAAGTTAAAAGAAATTACACTCCTTGTTCTCAAACTTTCTCTTCCCTACCCTCCCACGTCAGTGTGGACTGGCATGTAGAACACAAAGGTAGTGGAACCTGGTGCAAAATGTATGAATTTTTCCCATCATTAAAAGGGACTTATTTAATTATTAAAAGGGATTATGAAGAGGGTGGTGGATAACAGTCACTTGAAAGATGAAGTATGGCACTTCCTGCAAGCACAAGAGTAGCACACTTCAGCTCTAATCAACACAGAGCATCAAATTTCAGAGCATTACTGACAGCCAAACAAAACCCACTTCCAGGTCACAAAGTTTGATAGACTGAAGGAAAGGCTGGACATCGGTAAGACTACAAAAAATATGTAGAGCTATAGTAGTTAACGCTAATAAATTCTGAAAGGTTATTAAGCACCATCCTTCAGTTTTAATACAGACTTTGAATATTAGAGATTAGCAGAAGACATAATGTAAATAACAGATTATTACAGTTCTGCTTAATGTGAAATTCTTGTATCTTTTTCTGGGATATCTAGTACTAAGCACTGTAGGACACTGGATTCTGTACTGGACATCTCAGGTTTGAGCCTATATGTCCTTGTTAACTTGATAGCAAATATTCCCAGCTGCTTAAGAAACATGACTGACAGGCTTCAAAAGGGAACTTCTCTATAGCATGTTTCTGCCTAGAAGATGCTGCCTTTTGGGGGACCAGGACTCAAACCACGAAAGGTAGGGGTCAAACCACAGTTTTGTTCAGAACACCACAGGATAACTGTAAAAGCTGATGGATGTAGAAGTGGGAGGCAATAGAAAAGGTTTAGAGACATGAAGGGAAAATTTCTCAAAGATTAATAATTTTAACTTGTATAGACACCCTTCTTGAAGCTATTTACAAATATTGTTTAGACATCTGAGATTGTTGTATCACATATATCCCTGGGATTTTAACAGCAAGAGTTGTACAGGATTCAGCTAAGACCTTTACACTCCTGAAAATTTCAGTTAACCTGAGCCAGTCACCCCTGTAAGTGGAATAATTATTAAATTATTGTTATAGACTTGGAGACTCGGGCAGAGAAGAGGAGTTATTTTCCCCAAAACTGCATATGAAGTTTATTCCACCCTGCTTTCTTCAAGGCCTTTATTTATTTAACCATGCCACCATTTTTCTTGCTTCTTCACCTGACTCCTATGAGCATGGAATAGTCACTCATATTCAAACAAGTACAATCTGTTAAGAATTTCTCTAACAGAAAGCAGTAACCTAAATGATGAACAACGATCACATTTTCCACACCCTAACTCTTGGTGCTGTCTTGGGTTTGCTCTTTCCTCCTAAAATTTGGTGGTAACTGGATGATTGACATCAACAGTGGTAGCATAAAAACCTTACATCTACATTCAAAGATCCAGTGTTTCTAACTTAGCTAGATTGTACAGATAGCATGGTGAAAACCATGGATAAACAGGCTTCACATCTTCCAATGAGATTTCAAATTAGTCAGAAAGTTGCATCTTTTCTTAGTGAATTTGAAAAAGTTTGTTAAAATGAACAAAATTGGATGTTAATTTTAACCCAAATAGGAGTAATTGTTTTCAATTATGTTAACAAATCTGTCTTGTACATTCTTTGCATCTGCTGAAGTGTTATATTTTTAATATAAAATAACTGTTTGGTCAGAGCTGGATTTCATTTTCCTTGAGTATAGGTTGTAGAAGACCAGTCATGGGCTCTGCTGAAAGCTTTTTACATTATTTGCAGATTTTTTTTCTTATGAAACCCACAACACATCCATAGGAAGTGAAAGAAATAGTGTTGGGTGGAAAACAATTTGAAACTTCTGCATTTTAAGCAGCAAAGAAAAATGTCTTTAACAGCTGATACACTGGGCACATAATTCAAACTGTCCCTCATTACAGACCTAAATTTATCTTCCATCCCACACAGATTTCTACTCTATCACACTTTTTCTACTCAAAATTATTCACACCAGAAAAGTAGGCTCATGAAATGCAGGGTAGAAAAAGTGTTATTTATGCTAAAGAAACCAATCCCACTTCTTATTTAAGCTTTCTGACTGTAGGTTTATTTTGTCCTCCCTCTTGGGGCTAAGTCCCATATGGTATCTTACATTTGCACCCAAGCAGATTGAGAATATGGTGTCTTGGCCTCTGAGAGCTCGAATTAATATACTAAGACTCAGTCATAAAGTATTATAAAGAGCTAGAGGCTTTATTGACTTTAAGCTCTCTGGATGCATTTTTGCCACGTGAATTATTTTAAGTCCTTTGTGAGCTTCCCTGGGGCCTTTTGAAAAGAAACTCACAGTAGTCCAATAGTCAAAATTTTCATACCACTGTATAGTTAGAAGTAATTTTACTCTAAATGATTGGCAATTTTTTTCCCCAAGATAATGGATAAAAAATCCTGCTAATAATTATAGTTATTCTGATGGCCTGTCTTACTTCTATACAAAAGATTTATCTTCATAAGGAATATGACAAGCGATGTTATTTGAGAATTGCACACACATGATATTATGTGGTCATACAAGTTCAAAAATACTTGGTTTTAGTTAATTTGCATTAAATCTATTTAATAAAGTCACCATCATTCATAAATTATTTCAGAATAATAATAAGATTTTCATTTCACAGTCTTTTTCAAGAATAATTTCTACATGAAAATCAACTCAAAATTATATGGGGCACGGGAATTCATTATGAAAGCGTCTGATAATACAGTCTGATGATTACCCCAAACAATGCTTCTGGGGAACTTTGTTCCCAAAAGCTTTCAGCTGATGAATCCAAGAGTTCAGTCTTAATATTATCTGTAGGAAATACAGCAATAAAAAAGCTAAATCACCACAACATACAGATGAATTATGGCTCTAATTCTTTTTTCCATCAGCCACCAGCAGAAGTTTTTTTTTTTATTCTGTTCCTATAAACAGAAGCAACACATTTTTGTACTTATAGCTAATGAGGAAATCATGTTGCAACACATCAGACAATCCAGGACACAGTGAAGAAGAATCACTACCCTGGTTTATCATCTTTGTTCCTTCATCTCTCCTCTTCATCACATGGGATGATATCAGCCCCCATTCAGGCCCACATATAACTTATTCACCTGTCTAGATATGCTAATTAGACTCTGAATAAACGATTTTATAGACCATGCCTTCCCTCTCTTTTTCCATTTTCCTTTCTCTTTTTGAATTTCTGGCTCAGGCGGGATTTGTCTAATAAGTTCATCCAAGTTACCAGGAAAAACCTGCCTTGACTTATATTTGTCATGCACCACTTGCAGAGACAGTCTCAATAAATAATGAGTATTGATGAGAACACCACTGTTACCCCAGCACTTTGCTTGAGTTGATGACTGTGACAAAAGCTGCTAACAACACAAGAAACCACTTTATTCACCAAACAATCTTGACATTAACTTCTGCAGCAACAAATAATTACCTAAGTTATTTGTAAAATTGTAAAGTGGCAACCTGCGTTTTCCTTTGTACATCCCACTTACGTGATGAAATTTCCATTTGCAGCACATTACAATATTTAAATTGAAGTGTCTTGGATGCTTATAAGATACTACTCTTACCCTGAAGAAAGATCCTTACCTGATGCAATATAAGATTTCTTTTTCCTTTGAAGTTAACACTAGATAGCACTAAGTGAGGATCTAGCCTACAGTTTTAGTAGGGCTCGAACCCAACATAATGAGAAACCTACCTATTGTGTCAGAATGAATAAATGTCTTTCTTCCCTGCAGAGAATTCTTGATAAAGAAAAGTATACTACCTCAAGCAACTGTAGGATAATGATAATTTAATCTCATAAGGAAGGTGATTAGAGATTCCTAGATTTCATGCAATTTTATTCTAGGGCTAAAGTTAACTTGCAAAGGCATAATCAGAATTTCCAAAGGAAGATCTCATTTCTTACTAAATTGAGACAATGGGACTGCTGTCTCCAGAGAACAAATTCAATGAAACCTATATGAGGAATTTGTGTTCTACTATACATTTACAGTAATTTATTTACTCTTCTCTTGAATTCAGGTTCTGATTCAGGAAGATAGATAACCTGATTCTTACTTTAATGTTGGAATTTTTGTCTCAATCGAAGACAACCCCCCCTGTTGCAGGTAATGTTGCAGGTCTGTATTTACTTTAAAAAAATCACTTGTGGATTGTCAGAATATTTCTAATAATGCACTGATTCTCAAAACAGCCTTTTCAGTGTTCTGAAAATAATTTATAACTGTGAAGAAAAATCAATTTCTTCGTTATACATTAAAACCAATTAGTAGGTAGAAGGTTTTGAAATCTTCCAATATTTTTGTTTATCAGACCACTAAGATCGTTAGACACTGACCAAACAGGTATTAGGACAAAACAAACCAGTGGGAAGACATTTCTAGCTCTTACCTTCTTCTGGCAGTTGAAATCTACATGCATCTGCAAGAATATACTGATTATTTTTCTAATAGTATGTCTGTATCTGGGAAAACTGTCAGAGAAAATCTCTCATTGAAAGTAAAAATAAATATATATAAAAAAAAAAATTACACTGGAAGGAGTGGTTCAGAGATTATAAAAGTCACAATACCAAAGTCTGCATGGGGACTCATCAGTCAGGAAAAAAAAAAAAAAAACAAAACATTAAATTAAACCATTTCCTACTTATGTCCTCAAGGCCTGCTTCTTTTCAAAAAACCCCCAGCCTCAGACAAACACAAATCAGCACTTCAGCGTTTCCAACTTAGGTCATCTTGAAGAACAGGTCCTTTTATCAGGAGTTTTCTACTTCTCTCTGTATCCCACACTCCAAGGATCTGCCTAAGTAAGAACCCAGAAATCTTTTACAAACTCTTTGTTTCCCAAAAATAACCAGAATGTGATTTACCGCTTACACTCAGAGGGGGCATTATCTATCAAAAAATTATTTGCATCTAAGTTAGAAAACAGCTTTGTTTGGGTCCTCAATGGCAGTAAGGACAGTATGCGTTTCAGACTTGTGGGAAAGGAAAAGTAACATTGCTTCCCAACTTACAGATGGAAACAACCCTAATTATAATTTTTCTTTGCTGCTGCGTTCTCACCACTTTGTGCCTAAACAAGACACAGGAACAATCTGATCCCTTCTTGTGCCTGAAGAGTCATATCATTTTCTGATGGTAGATACAATAGAATCTGCAACTACTTTGGTTTGTGTTTGCTTAAATTAAGGAAAAAAACCTCCAGATATTTCAATAAATAACCATATCTGTTCAGATTTTAAGTAAATGGTAAATCGGTGAATAAATTAAATTACTTTAATCTTTCTTCATCTCCTTAATGGAATCAGGAGATTAGAAATCCTTTAAGGTTACAAAGGTCTGTTTTAATAAACAATAAATTCTGTAACAATATATGTTCTAGACACTGTCAGAATCTTTTACACGTTGAGCTTTTGTCCCAGCAGTGCAAATGGTGGTCTCTCATTACCCTCCCTTTAGTGGCATATAATTCACCTGTTTAACTCTTAAATAAAACTCACATTTTCAAACTCTCTACCTTCATTTAACTGTTCAATGAGCTTTCACTGGACCTGCACAGCTTAATATTCTCATCAGTGATGCAGTATGACTGAACCTGATGATAAATTTGCATACTAAACTGTGAATGTGACTTTAAGTTAGAAAGTACAAAAATAAGTGATCAGAAATTAAGAAACCATACTGATAAAGCTAAGGCCTGGATCTCTGACTAAGAATTCACTATCAAATCACACTGAAAATACCTATTGAACATCAAATAATCTCATTAACTAAAAGAGAAAAATATCTGTAATTCTTATTCTCTGAAGGTATGAGTTATAATAAATCCTACTGACATACCAGTGCATGGGCCCAGGAGCTGGGATCTATTATAATCTACTTACCCTCTGAGAACCAAATTTCCACTTGAAATAGTAATTAAAAAAAAAAAAAAACTTAAATACATTGACCTCTAATACATTCAAAATGTTGGAATAAATCAAGTAGCAGAGTTAATAATTGACTCTTTACTAATGTGCTTTTATGAAAGAAAAGAATTCAATATACTTAGTGCTATCCCTAATTTGAAGCTCTGTCTAATAGTCCATTCTTCATATTATTCATCCTGCCAATTTCCAAGGTAAACCTTCTTAAGCATTTGCAAGAGGGAACAAAGGTGAAATAAGAGTATAGTTATAGCTACAATACGGTGGTTTAAAGGGTACATAATCCATTATTTTATGCCGTATTTCCCACAGCAAATAAACAATATTTGTCATTTACCTTGCAATAGAAACTAACACTGGAGCTTCTTTGTGGCAAATGTTATAACAAGACATCGCATTTTAAATAAGCAAGACATAAAAAGAGTGAAAGAAATCAAGCCACACTCTCCCCATTTTAGAGGATGAAGTACGGCATGCACAGGCAGAATAAACTGGGCAAAAGTCACATTAAAAACTTGAGATAAAGCAGAAAGTGGAGGCAATGTGTTCCGGCTGTTAATCAAGTAGTCTAACTAAATAATCATCCTCCTTCCCTCATCAGTTCAGTGGATGATTATCTGCACACTGAATGTAGAATGTGCATACACACAACCATTCTCATTCTAAAGTTACAAGAGCCATTGGTAAAAAAAAAAGATAATCAAGCTCATCTATGAAGGAGGGAATTTTCAGCATAAAAAATAAACAGTAAGAAATGCAATGTTTTATCATATTTATTTTATTAGTTGTATCAAGGTGAATGGGACAGAATATTTACTGGGGTAAACTCACTTTTTATTAGACACATTATCAGGACTTTGCCCAAGATATTTAAGAAGGGAAGGGGTCATGTACATTGGTTCTGCAACTGAGTTTAATGTCAAAGTGTACTGAGATGCAGTGGCTATGATATCCTTGCGAAATATAGCACTGTAACAAGATATTTGGGCTGCTAATTTTGACAAGAAAAACATTTTTAACATGTAAATGTCAATAAAGGTTTGCATTGCAATGTTTTTTGGCTGGATAGGAACACGACATGCAAAAATCAATAATGATCTCTTTCAACATAGTTATTTTTATATTCCTTTTTTCCTTCTCTTTTTTCATTTACATTTATTGTGTAGATGAAACAGATGGAAAAAAATACTTTTTCCCTTGGTTTTTCATTTACATTTATTGTGTAGATGAAACAGATGGAAAAAAATACTTTTTCTCTTGGAATTGAAGATATTTAAGAAATTATTTACATTCAAAATTCTTCAAATTCAGAAGCCACTGGATGACATGAAAAATCTCTCAAGTATCTGGGACACTATCCAACAACTTCCATTTAAATACATTTGTGCATTCATTAAATAAATTAATTAAATAAAGGCATTGGCAAAATTCTTAACTGTGATCTTCCCAATTACAATCTTCATTGATTGTACAGTTGCATCAAAAAACTTTATTATATTTGCAAAGGCATAGAAAGTCAAGAACAGGGGAAATGCTGAGTGACTGTCATTGATTATCTGTGTATGTGTATTATGATTTTATCATATGATTAATTAAAAGCTTCTGGGAAGTATAATTCTGCCATATCTGTGAAAGTATATGCACCACCTTGTCTTTAGCTTTTTGTCATATTAATTGTCATATAATTCTCTGTAATGTAGCTCTTTTTGACTCTTATCAGGCATGGATAATACAAGCTCCTTGCTTAAGGTCTATAAGTAGGGGGAATAAAAATGTTTATCTTTAGGACTCTGTTTCTCATTATCTTTCACAGTAATTAGGTGCCTGTTGATCTGGTCAAAAGCTCTTCCATGGATATTAATTTATTCAGTTTTGTTCAACTTGATCAACCTTCTTTTATTTGATTGCCCACAATCAGATTCTGTGGCCCAACAGACCCAACATGCAAATTTGAATGCTCAAATTATCAAAACCACCTAAATTACTCTGGAGCTTTGCCAACTTAAAAGAAAAATATTTTGATCCCTAAATCACAGAAATGCTTTTAAAAATGCGATAGCAGAGCTTGATTTCTCAGTTTCTGGCAAAATGTTCATTTATGGACACCAGTGCCTATTGCTACAATAACCACTTTATGTTATTAATATTTAAGTAAGTGAAGCATTTTACCTTCTAGTTTGATTTTAACCTTCTCTTCAAAAGTTAATGCTTTCAGAGAATGAACTAACTGTATCATGAATTAAAGTATATATATTTCAAATCTAATCTAGGTATTATTTCCTAGATAAAGAGTTGCTCAGGCATGTGCTGCATCGTTCTCTTCACAATAGCCACTTGTCACTCTGAATTAAGCATACTTGAAGATATATCAAATTGCTAGTAGATTCATGACCTATGACAAAGGATCACAACATATTTTATACCAGCTGGGTAAACCTGCAACTCTGATTCACTTCGAGTTCACTAATTATGTCTTTCCCTGGCATATGTTGATATTGAAATCCATGTCTTTGGTGCTATTATTACAGGAGGACTCGACACATCAATGTGCTTTCAGGTCTAAGTCTCCCTGCACTGAACAAAAATGTGCACTGGTGCACGGACATGCAGTGCTGGGAAGGTCTGGAGTGAGCATTGCCTAGGGAAAGCATGGAAGTGTGAGACAGACCTGTGGTCTTTTCTTTTGCAAGAGCATTGACAGGCATCAGCACTCAAGCCCAGATGCCAAACATCCAGAAGTCAGATGAAATGATCAATCATGAAACAGAGACATACTCAATCAGGGCCTGACCTGATGATACCACAGAGTATAACCTTCAGGACGGACAAGGTGATCAGGTTTATGAGTTTGTGGGCTTCATATTTGTGACTATTGGTGTTCTCTAATAGGTTAATGTGAAGGGACAAAAGAGAGTGGGGAGTAAGGTGACAGTGTTCATCTTCCTGCAACTGTTGTGTAATCTTGCAGACATTTCTGCAATATGTGGTAACCTTATGCATTTAGCAGTGGGAAATGGGAAGGGAGGAATAGCTCTCCATCCATACCTTTGCTGCTTTGAGTAGCTGGCTAACTGGGTAAGCTATGTTAAAGTGGATCCCCAGAAACCCAGTATGAAGGAGTAGGTAAATACTTTCTTCATGTTTTCAAAGGCTTTGGCTTCCTGGAGCTTCTTCTGGAAAATAAAGGGTGTCCCAAAACTCCGTTTTGAGTCATTGGTTAGCCTTCAGTTGCTCGTTCGTGTAAAGTACCATTCCCCAGCACAGTTCTTTTCACCCAGACATTAATTCCCATTGCCAAGAGAATGTCTGTTCCTAATTAAATTAAATCTATCACTATGAGATAAGGTCTTTATTTTTTTGCCTCCCTGCTGTCTCTGAGGACTGATAGATAAACTTGACTTTGATTTAATACTAATCACAACTTCCTAGAAGTTTCATTAAAATTTTTTCTTTGTCTTTTTTTTTTTTTTTAATGCTTTATAGGATTCAATTTCCTTTGCTAAAGCCTGTGGCCTCCAAAAATTACAGTGGTGAAAAGGAATATTCAAAAAGGCATTAATTTCAGGTGTTTCTACGTTCATTTGCCTATTTCAGCTTAAAAACTAACAAAGATTAATGTAGATTCAAGTTTAGAATGTTTAACACATTGCACAGAGAGCTTTGCATTGTACCTGCCTCTTGAAACATTTTACTTCTTCCTGCTACACATCCTAAATCTCTGTTGTGATTTTACCCAGCAACTAAGCACCATGCAGCTGCTCACTCACTCCCCGTCAGCGTGATGGGGGAGAGAATCGGAAGGGTAAAGGCTCAGTTACAACAGTTATAGTCAATTAAAACAGTTACAACACATTGGTATCTTTAAGGGGAAGACTGATATTTGGAAATATAAACTGTCAGAAGTATAAATTCAGTAATCTAGAAACAGTTTGCTAATTACTTATACAAAGGAAATCAAGTCAGTCTTCATAAGTCAGCAGCAACTGTGGCTCTTCAGGGAATTGAAATTCATAAGAAGATAATCAGTTACATGCTCTGTTTAGGACGACAACACAACACTCTTTTTATGAAATGTTACCATAGACCTATGAGCATTGGTAAATATTTGAAGGCTACTGCAGCTTGTATTTAGAGCCATAGCCACACTCTTCTCCTATTAGCATGTGCATAATATGCTACAGCTACTATTTCACACTTATCCTTGCAGTACGGCAGTAAACTTTTGTTATTACATATGTCATTATTTTGTAATTCATATGCAGACTTGTATCCTGTTACTTTTTAGGAGTTTTCATAATGAAATCCATTTGTTCTGCCTGGGTTAATATATATTTCAGCACAGTCATATGTGTCATAGATTTTCCTCCCAGAATCGTTCAGAAGGTTCCTATCCAAGGGAGACCAGCCCAGCCACATTGAGCAAACTGAGCAGGTTGGAGCCAATTTTTTTCTCCCCTTTGCACTCTTTCTATTCCTCTGATGGCACTCTTCCAAACCACCAGGACTGGTTCTGAAAGCAACAACTGAACCGGTCAAGGTTTAGAGGACAGCATTCTTTCCTTCCCTCTTGAAAAGACCTCCAAAGTAGTCTCTTTGTAACTGCAGGACATCAGAATTGCTGCAATGAACAGAGAAGTGCTAAGATGATATAGTTCTGATACAAGGTACATTCAGGGCCTTACAGAAAATAGAGTAGACTCTCTGCCCTAAAAGCTCTCCTAAAAAGGCTCTGCTGTAAACAGATAGATTTTCAAGATTTGGATGCTGAAGTTTGAAGTTAATACGAGACAGACAGGCAACGGAAGACAGAAAGCGAAAACGCATGCATTCTACACCACCCATGAATTATTTGTAAAAATTATTGTAGATGAGGTGCCTCAAAAGTATTGAAAACACTCTTTGTGTCGTCACTGGGAGAGGTCTTTATCATTCAGATAGTTTGCAGGCCCCAAAAGAGCCCAGGCAGAGAGCTGCCAAGCAAGGACGTGAGGAGAAGGTGGCTTTTTAATGAAGATTGTGTTAGCTGCATTTAAGTAACTCAGTGATAACACAAACTATATTGAAGGCTGCATCAAGTGGAAGAAACATAAAACAAGATCTAACACTCCACGGAGGATGTAATAAAGTCTCTGGATGAAATTAGCTCTGCTTGTTATTGATATATCTATTAAAAATGGCTGATGAGGCATAGGATAGGTAAAGAAAACAGCAGACAGTTCTAACCTAAAAACCATAAGAAACAGCACAACAAGTGACAGCACTAGGATGCAAGAACATGAGAACCAAGACTGCCTTACGACAAAACACAAATCCTAAGATTCATCTTAATGTGGCACTAGGGCACCAATGGGGTGTATCTAAGTGTAAAATCCAGGAAAATCTTTTGGGTCTCAGCTTAGATAAGAGCTGCAATGATCAGCTTAAGAATTAAGTGAAACTTGTTTGCCCTTTTTCACTGGTATTTGGCATAATTTATAAAAGAGCAAAACTGTGGAACTTTTGTGATGGACAATACAACACAAGGAGCAAACTACTATTTACATGGACACAAACTGTTATGAATACTATTCTGCTTTAAATGCTTTGACTCAGTCAATTAATGCAAATCAGCCATAAGCTTGATTTAACTGTTACTGTTGCTTTTTACCATCATAGTAAAACAGCTGGAGTACATTGATGAATCTAGCTTATTCCTGTACATATTTTATAACCATCATCGAGTCCATCTGCTTTCATAGACAGGGATTTTTTTTTTTATACCGGATACTTTCTAGGTCTTTATTTGATTTTTTGACTGCTTTCACAGTCCAATAAGTATCCAGCCCAGGAGATGTATTTTTCCCTTCCCTGCATATATATTTCAATGTATTTGCATTTGTCATTTGCTAAATGCATTATGACACAGCATGGCTTCAAATCCCTGAAAAATTCCTCATATGATACAGGATTTGGAAAGCAGCTGATGAAGGCAATGGGCTTATTAAGTTCCTAGTAATAGCTAAATCCATATGCTTCAGCAAGGTAACACCAGATGTTAAAATGTGTTATTGCCACTGGATAAGTAAAGTTTGCAAAAATAATTTCCAATAACAGACTTCCAGTTTTCAATTTCCAGCACATTTATTCTGGTTATTTAAATATATGCAGAATGCTTTGTAGAAATATGTTCCCTAAGTGTGCAGCTATTCCAGAGTGCCTTGATCACTGATTTACCATCAGGATGAATTTTTGCTTAGTCCAGCTGCCAGACCTTCTTGAGACTAGCTGAAGAACAATTAGGCATATCTTCATCTCAAATTTATGGTTACCATTAAAAAAATCGTTTTAAATGAGGAGACACCAGTGGGAACGGTTCTGTTCCATGACCTAATTGCACTTTCCCATTCCTAACTCCTACAGTTAAGCCTATGCTACTGGCAATCAAATTCTGCTATCAAGTATGACTCCAGGATGTATCCAAAGTGACTCCAAAATTAGTACATAACTACTGCAAAATGGTTCTTGTCTTGGAGAATGAAATCTCAAGTGCAGACAAGGATTTATGTACCATCATTCTCAATACTACAACACCTAGTTTTAGGCGACTTCACCTTCATTACCCACATAAGGAATCTACTAGGGCTGCCAACTGAGAGATGACTTTTGATATGTTCACCAAGGAGAGCTTAAAGAAAAGCAAACAGAGCATTCTCAACAATGTGGGCAAATACCTGCTCCAGCTTAGTGTGACACTCTAAAGCACAAATAGAGTAGCATGCCATTTCACCAGTATTTCATTACCAAAACATACAGGATACAGTACGTTTATTTAGCAGAGCTATAATTTATAATATAAATCATCACTTGCAGAGGCGATCAGCTCCGGTGCAGGTGCGTCCTGCAGCAGAGTGGCACATCATGGCATACAGAGGGGATTCCTGAGCCAGGGAACCCCCGGGGGAGCGCGGGGCCCCGCCGGGAAACAGCAGCTCTCATGAGGGCGGCTGACGAGGCATGGGCAAGGCCAGGAGTAACAGCGGCCACCCATCACTCCCACTAAAGGCAGCCCCAGGGAGCGATGCCACCAGGGGCACTGCCACCAGGATGGGCAAACAGGGTGTGGCCCGTCAGCTAGGGTGTGGTGCATCAGTTTGTGTGGGAGGGCACCTCTTTGAAGGAGGGGCATTCCATGGGCCAAGTGGGATAGTTGGACTACACATTACCCAGCAACCGGGCACCGTTCTGTGACCATTGGCACAGGTCCATGGCACTCATCCTACCTGACCCTCAAGGCAGAATGGCGGGCACTCGTCTGAGGGTAAAGGCCACGGCTCCGGCTGGGGGGTCTGCACCATCTACCCCAG
>NW_008794456.1:4751203-4773529 GCF_000699145.1 Aptenodytes forsteri | reverse complement strand
AGAGGTTTCCCAGAGAGGTGGTGGATGCCCCATCCCTGGAAACATTCCAGGTCAGGCTGGACGGGGCTCTGAGCAACCTGTTCTAGTTGAAGATGTCCCTGCCCACGGCAGGGGGGTTGGACGAGATGACCTTTAGAGGTCCCTTCCAACCAAAAGTATTCTATGATTCTATAATTCTAATTAAGTGAGATACTTCAAATATTATGCATCACCTTAGGGACTGTGGGTCTTTGTGTTGTTTCTTGATGTTATTACGTGAGAACCTGTTTCCTTCTGTTTCCTTCTTCATTTTCTTCTCTAATTATTAATTTGTCACAGACTCCTAGTTGGAACTGTGGAACAAATTTCTCTGTTGAAACAGAGGTACTTTCAGCTTCACCTTTATCAATCTTTATTTCTCACTTCTTGTGTTTTTGACTGTCATATCACCTGCTCCTTTTTCTTTTTTTTTTTTCTCTCGGTTTCCAAAGAGCCATGCTCTGGTCTATGTAAAAAGAATCAGACAATCCAAGATATGCTTTATCACACTGTAATATCTTTTGCCTAGTTCCTTGCCTGCCAGCTCTGTGACTGGGTTACTTTAGGTCCTGCACTGGAAATAGGGTGCCTTTTAAATTTAACTACTCTCCAGGACCTAAGTATTCAAACAGAAAAAAAAAATTATCATTAGGCACCAACAACACAAACCTTTTACTAAAAGGTAGGCTTTTGTGATCTTTCTTTCAATATCACAGCAGCAGACATGCCTTTCTTTTATAGAAAAAAATAGAAGGAAATGGTGAGAAAAATCTCATTTTAAATAAAATTTTAGTGAGTAGATGTAACTGTTGTATAGGGGATGGGGGGACTTCCCACCCCTCTCATTAAAGCTATTCCACCCTTTATGGAATAAGTAAAGTTTTAGTGATAGGCAGCTTTCGTCTTCAATCTGCTAAGATATTCACCTATGGGGTTAAGATATCCACCCACTATGCTCCAGAGAAGCAAGAGCTCTCACTCTTAAGTGATGAACATGTACTTTCTCTGTTGGCCACTGAGTCAGTCAACTGAACCCTGTGGTAACATGAATGAACTTCTAATTTGTGGTTCCTGATAAGGCTTAAATACATCCTGTTGAGTGAGATGCTCAACAAAAACAAAGGGTGAGAAGGAAGATAGTATCAGGTATAAGTTTAGCAAAAAGAGGCTATATTCTCTGCAGCCAGTATTGAAACAGATTCATGACGATTAACCCAATGTTTATCTTTAAACCACACTCAAACACAAAAGGAAAAGTAATGCCGGCAGTAGTATTTTCTAAAGGAGGACAGTATCCCAGAGGTGTGGTGTATGCATCTATGGTGTTGATGACATGAGAGCTTTGGGAGTCTGGACATGCCAAGAAGCAGACGTGCTTTTGCACGTGCTTGCGAAAATAACGTTGAAAACTAGAGCTTAAAGCGTCTGGTGTAAAGTGGCAGCTGAATGGAGGAGTTTTAAGGATTGCAGTTTTGGTTTCAGATAGGCAAAACTGGAGGTGGGCTAGAGCTTATGAATGAAGGAAAGATAGCTGGAGGGAAAATAAATATATACTATTTATATATGCCTGTGACATTTAATAATTGCAAGAAATAGAGTAAGTGGATTCTATCCATCTGTCCCACAAACCACCATTAGTCAGTAGATTTCTTATAAGTCTCATATCAGAAGAGGGTGCTGAAACTTTTTTTTTCCTCTTTTTTCACTTTCCCTTATGGATCACACTAATGAATCACTATTTTTCCAACTATTCTAATTTCTTCTCCAAAGTGGCACTTCATACTTCTTAATTCCAATTTTAATTATCTCTTAAGTAAGAGGCTTCACTATATGTGATTTATCGTACACGGGAGTTAAAAAATAGGCAAAGTCCATTACTTAATTCTTTCCTTCTTGTATTTTTCCTACACTGAATTACAAAGTGGAAGGTGAAAATTGATAAGAATAGTCTTCCAGTACATACAAATTTGGTGTTAGTCTTGCAATTTCTTAATGTACAAATTGACTGTGACTTTATGAAACACTAAGTTAAAATAGTAAATTAGCTGTTGTAATTGCTAATAACAAAAATAATACATTGGTAGTCAATGTATATATGCATATACAAATAACAAAACTGCTATGTCACAGTAAGTCTCTCCCTCTCCTACTTTTAACCCAAAAGTATTTCAAAGCCAGAAATATGTATAATTATTGACTATACGTGCAATTCCAGGTCTGATAAGTGGGTAATTCACTGCTTATCTTTTGTTCTCAATTAACTTTAAACTGAAATACTAAATGGTTGTTCTACCAATTAGATTTATTTTCCAAGCAAATTCAAATTCTATGTAGAAGATGGACATTTTTATTACAAAAATAATAAAAAACCCCAAACTCAGGAAAACAAGGAAAGGATAGATCTTGGCAATAAGTAAAATCTTATCTAGTTCTTAAAAAACATAACAAATGCATATTTCTGTCATGTGTTGATCCAGGCAGAGGAAATCATCTGATTATTTGATAATAAAAGTATCTTTTCTCACTGTTTTATCTGTAAATTATTGCAGTTTAGCCACTTCATTAATTCAATGTTTTGAATGTCATTAATTTTCACTTCCAAGAAGATAAATGATAGAGTTGTTGTTGTAATGACTAATGATATTAATTGTTAAAACTGTGCATTTTACAGCTTCTTATGCTTTTTTCCCTGATAGACTAAAGTGCCCTTTACTTTCAGAAGTCTGCTCTCCATGTGGATGAATTTACATAGAACATCAGTAGGTCCTCTTTTAACCTCCTTTGCTAAGTTAAATGCTTGAATGTTTTATGTATGTATTCGTTTATTACTGTTAGGCTGATTTTCCAGAACAACTATTGTTTTTTCTTTTTCTGAACCTTTTGAATTCAGCAATGTTCATACTTTATCTATAAGCAATAATACTTTTGTATTGCTAGTCTGTATTACCTTGATTTTACACGCAGCATTGTATTTCCTAATTTAATAGACCTCATCCTCTAAACCTTATTGCTTGTCTTATACAGAGACAAGAAATGTTTTGTAAGAATATACATCTTCCCTTTAACCCGCTCCTTCCTGTGTTGTATCACAATTTGAAATATGTTTTCTGAAGTTTCAAAGTTCCCTAATAGAAAGATACACAAAAACACCGAATTAAGGAAACGAAGGGCGAGATTTAGCTCATAGACTAACGTGCTCAAAACTTAGCTTTGTGGTGGGGTTGGCAGATAAGATGCAGGATCTGGAAAAGACTCATGTCCCTTTGGTCCAATAATTGGAGATCAGACTGGACATCTTAGGGTATTTCTAGCAACACTAGGAAACTACGGGGGGACAACGGAATTAAGCCCTTAGCCAATATAGTAAGTGGAATCTAGAAAGCTACAGAGCTCACCAAATGTACATCTATTGTGGGACACCTGAATACCTGCACTGACTGTGTTGATTAGATCTCCTGCTACTATAATATGAGCGTAGACAACTTAAACTGGTAGATGTGCCCACATTGGCAACTAGTTTAGGTTTCTAAATCTTGAAGCTGAACCCCATCAGAAATGGTTAAATTGTGATGATTTACAAATGACAAGGTAGGAAAAAGAGCTGTTTCCCTGCTGCTTTGCAATGAAAAATAACTAAGGAAAATGATATTTGAAGTACTAGACATTAATGCAGTAATTTTTTTTTTCCTGCCTTGTAGCATATGCTATATTGTAACTTGACCATGCTGTCCTCATTTTCCCTTTAGAAGCTACACAAAGCTGCTTAGGTAGCACTGCCTTACGCCTGTTACAAGGAACTACTGTTTCAGATTTGAATATAATCTACCAAGTATTTATGGTTCAAGCTAAAACTTGCAGTTGAACTTTCCTTTTTAAATTTATTTTCTACATTTGGTGCACACAACTGGAACAGAGTTCCATGTGAAGCAACACTGTTCTTTAAATGTTAGAGCTGTTGTTATTAGAGTGAACTGAGAAAAGCTGAAACTATTTTGTATTTTTAAACTATGTTTTAATGAAGAAAATGTTAAAATTATGAAAATCTGGAGGGGAAAAAAAAAGATTGGATTTTACCATAGTTAACCAACTAAACTCAGCTTGAAGTCCTATGTTTTGCACTGTGGTATTTTTGTACCTGCTTGTGTCTCTAATGATAAGAAAATAACCTTGAAATGCTTTTCTCACATTGCTCAGAAATCCATCAGAGTCCACGATCTGCTAGACATCCTTTTCATTCAAGCTCTGAGCATTAAGTGACCAGAAATGTGTAACCTGACCTTCTGTGAGGTCAGTAAGGACTGACTCACAGCAGGGCTGCACCTGATAGTAGCTCATCAGGTTCAAACTTTCATGGAATAGCACAAGCCTCAGTGAGAAAAACATTGATTTGGTGATAATCAGAAAGTTGGAATGGTAAAATGTGTCAGGGCACAGAGCTCCTGACAGTTTGTTTCCAAGCCTACTGGTCTCAACCAGGTGTGTAATTACCCATAGACCACAAAACCAGTTTAAAAAATCAGTATTAGCCCCCCTGTTCAGCTCCATTTCTCATCCCAATATTTTAAAACACTGAAATCCGGAATGACATTTAGCACCAGGACAGAAAAGAAAGTAGTGTTTTAACAAAATTATGGATCACAGATGAAGAAGTAAAATCATATAGGAAATATATGCAAGAGGTTTGTTCTACAGAAACAGTGGAGTTTGATTCTGTGTGAAGGAGAGATGGTTTTGGCATTTTCCTCAGTCCTCCCACAAATCCAGAGGGAAAGCAGGATTGTAAAACGTGCCTAAGTTTCTGCAAATCTGTGAGTGTCTTTGAAAACAATACAGACATCCAAGCACTGTTGTGCTCCAGACACTTGGTAGGGTTCCATAAAATAATGAAATGTCGTGCAGATGAAAGATCATAAGAATCACAGTGCTCACAAACTTCATCCATCTAGAATGACTCACCATCACGATCACCAGACTGTAACAGATGGCTACTTTTAAGTACAAGTCCTACACTTCTTACCTGAAGGTGGTTGCATTAATGGAATATGCAAAAACTAAGATCTACTATATGTTATGAAATTTTTCACAAAGAATGAAAACACCCTTTTGTGTGCTGGGTTGCGTTGCATTGCTGGTACAACGGTTATTTTAAAGTTTGGTACCAGCTTCAACAAACAAAAGAATCACTGTTACCTGCTTTGAAACTACACAGTATGGAAGTTCCTGTCACGAATTGAAAAACTTTCCAATGGGCAAGGTTTCTTAGTGAAATTGGTTAAAATAAGAAAAATAGTAATTTAAGCCTTGAAGCGTGTCAAATCTGTGTATAATCTTTGAAGAAGGTATGTTGGTATAAACCTATTAAAAATCAGATCGATTCGTTTATGAACACACTAGATAATCTATTTGGTCTTCTTTCTATGCAGGAATTCCAAGTAGATAGTCAATAATTAATAACTCTCAGTAGTCCAGGCTTCAGAGTCTGCCCAATTTCAGCACCAACCTCAATAAGCTATAGTTGAATGGGGGAATTTCTTTTAAGGAAGTCACTTGATCTTGATTCAGAATGAACATGGACTGAGAGTCTATTATTTTTTTCTTGGACTGTTCAAAAGCTGTGTTTGTACCCTCTCTGTGGCTTGTCCAGCTTCTGCCTTTGAGCTACTGGATATTGAGATGCTTCTGTTAGTTCAAAGACCCCTCCAGTATCAGATCCTTTCTCACTTGTGCTATGTCTTATACAGTTAATTATACTGATTTTATAAAACTCTCCAAACTTTTGAGCAATTTCTGTATCTCCTTCATGAAATCTCCAAACCTGTACTTATATTATGCTTGGATACTACAAAATTTACAATTTCAGGTTATATTATCATAAAAGATATGCATAAAACTGGATTTATAACTAGTGACTGGAGGACTGCAATGGATAGACCATCACTAATACATGGTAATACATCACTGTCTTTAAAATTAACTTTTGAGGTCCAATTTCATGCTAACTTTTAACACACCTTATGCCACGCTAAACTGAATTGTCTTAAGTATGCCATCAACTTAAAAAAAAATAAAAAGTTTGCTATTCTCTGAAAAAGAACTAAACAGCTGTGTAAAATGAGAAAGAAACTGCAGAGTATTTTATAGGGTTGGGATCATAATAAGGCTAGTAGCCTCCAAAAAATATTTCATCTAATACAGCTCATCACTCTTGAAATTTTAAACCCTCAGAAAGGGAATATCAGGTTATAAATGTGAAGCACCTCCTTTGGGAGGAAACCAGCTTTCTAATTATCAGTTCACAGTCACACTTCAAACACAAATATCACTGGACATGTATCTTACTTTTAAGTGCTAAGAGCAACCTATTGTTCACAATTTCACTTTTAGTGACAGAACCACTCCAACTGCATTTCTCAGGTCTGTCATTCAGAGTGTTTAAAGATCACACTCTTAGCACTAAAGAATAAATTTATCTGGAGCTAAAGATAAATTATATTACAACGTTGGCATCAAGTTCAACTATTCAAGCAGGGAAAAGAGGTTTAAAAAAAAAAAAAGGCAAGGGGGAGAGCGTATGAAGAACTCTAAAGCAGAATACCCACAAATCTGCAGGTAGATGTATCAAGATACAAATGTTGGCACTACCTTCTCAGGTAGGTTCCTTATGCTTACAGGACTGTAAATACCTAGACAGAAAAATTGAGGCAACACATCTGAACCCTCCAGCCATTAAAAATTAAACTGATGTGAACATTAATGTAAATACATGTATATATAAAATTTGGAACATAACTCAGGAAAAAAGGAACTATTCCAGGTTAGCAGACAAATTTTTCCTACTGCCTGGGTTGATTAATTAACACTTTCCCACAGTTGTTATGATGGAACCAGGAAAAACAAGAACTTTTCTGTCTTGAAGCAGCATCCTGATGTACACAATAAGACCACTGCTTCATCAGGGAAAACAGCATTTAGAAAGAATATAAAGCTTGGACATCTAAATATACAAAACCCACAAACCAATCCAAACAAAAAACCCCAACAAAGCCTAGTGGAATCTTATCTCCATTTAATGTAGGAGGAATTGAAAGGCAGAATCATGAAGTATATTCCCAAGGCTACGCAGGTTAGACACGAGTAAATGTAGTGATCTATGTAGTAAACACATGTAAAGGAGCCCAGTTTCCTGTGTCCTAGCTCACTCCAGGCACTAGTGGACTGGCATGGAGTAACTCCTAAGCACCTTATTTGAGGTGGTGGAGATGAGGGTAGAGACAAGGAAATGCAATTTACAACTTCTGCTATGGAATATGTAACAGAGAGTTACATATCATTTTTCCTATACACAAAATAAGAGAATTTATGATTTTTCTATTTACCACAGTGACATTGCACATGATCAGGTAAGCAACACATTTGAATTCTGTACCACTTCAAAACCTAGGGCAAGTAACTGACATCCACCTTCCAAAATCTGCAGGCTATTCATAGGAAATAAGTCTTTGCACTTCTACTTATCACCAGCATTCAGTTGCCAACTGTTCACATCATTCCCTCTTTTCCTTAGTCATACAAGGATTCTGCTCATTAAGAAGAAAATGTTATTTCTATACACAGTCCGCATTATCTTGGAAAGAGAAGCACAGAGGCACTTGAAAGTAAACTGAAGTGGGTATTTTAGTTGCTGTGGGTTCCAGTACACAAACCAGGCAGAATACTGGATAAGTTAAACTAAACAGCAGTCAAAAACACAAACATCACCAACGAAGCACACTTGAACTCTGTACATTTTTTTGTTTTCACTTTCTCACACACTTCATCCAAGGATCTCAAAACTCTTAAAAATATTTATGAAATCTTACAGCATTCCTGAGAGGCTAATTATCATGAGTTGCCACTTTAAAGAGTGGTACACTGAAATTAAAAGCCAACTCAGCACTAGAGCTAGGAAAAGAATTTCACACATCTAACGCCTTCCCTTCAGTTCTGAATAAAAATGTCCTAAGTTGTGTATAATGGCAAGTACTCAGAGACACCCCGGAAGCTCTGAGAAGACACATTTATATTGTCTATTAAATTACAAAAATAGATGTTTTGCGTTAATTGATTTTCTTTCTTGCTATCCCTTCCCTATTCTAAACAGTCAGTTAAACGTTACAGTTCTCAGAACTGAACAGGTATATAGCCCATCCCATCAAATGTCTCATCTTAAATAGGATTTTTCAATACAGATTCACAGGAACAATAAGAGAGTTTGCTATGAAGTTAAATTCAGGTAATCCTGAGAATCTTGCTGAAAAACAAGTATCCAGAACCACTTATGTCCCAATACATACTAATCTGTACTTGCAAATCTGATTGATTTCAACTCTCATTTCAATGCGGAGGTTGACCGAATGTTCAGTGTCACAGGATGATATTTTCTTTATCAAAGAGTCCCCCAAACAAAATGTGTAAATGAAATTATTAAGTTCACCAAAATGGAATGAAACTAGGATAACTTTACAATATTTCCACTGATTTGGTTGCAGTTCCTTTGTATTATCTCAGTGTAATAGAGCAAAATTTGGCCAAAAAGCTTGCATTAACTTTGAGGTTCTGAGAAGTGAAATCCAAGAAGGAAGAATTCCACTGAGAAAGATGGAATATGCTGCACTGTGGTCAACAGTAAGTTAAACATGGCTTTGTGGTGGCTGATTGCAAATGTGATGGAAACATGAGTAGGTCTTAGGACCTTATTTTTCCGTCAGTATTGGCCTGTTTTGTTTAATGAGACAGTAGCTTTTTAGGAAAGGGACAGCCTCTTCGTGCATTTTGCAGATACATAGCCCTGACGTCCATGTCTATAACTGGAACTGTAACAGTAACAACAGGACTTACCCTCGATCATGGTTAAAATACTAAAAACATTTTCAAGCATGCAATATACATAGTCCCCAAAGGCAATTTTTCATTGGTCGGCAATGGTGGTTGGTTTTTTTCCCCTAAGCTGTTCTTTGGACAGATAAATTAATTCAACAAAGAGTATACATTCATGAACTGAACCAAAGCAAAGAAAAATGGGGATGTTTTGATCTAGTGCTTCTTGGTTCCTTGTGTTATTTTAGGTGTGAACAGTGCATAACTCAGAACTGGCTAAGGCTAACTGTAAATTAGATGGCTGTGCTTTAATCTATTCCTGAGTTTCAGAAAGAAGAGAGTAAAAATGAGGGATGGGTTTCTTGAGAAGTAAATACTTTGGGGGGATTGTTTGTTTTGTCTTTTTTGTTTGTTGTTTGGGGTTGGTTTTTTTTCCTTTTTCTAAATGAGATCCATACTTTCTTAATGGGTACCAGAAACGCGCACACTTTGTCATGCTTTAGCATGGATGGGGAATCAATGAGATGTGTAAAATGGCTGGACACAGATTACCCATTATGCAGCTTTCTGATTTAAGTTATAGTGAAAGCTGAGATCTAAAGGTTGTGAAGGGAAGGTAGAATGTGCTCAAATCTTTTCTTCTTTTTTTTTTTTTTTGGATTTCTTTCCCTATCTCTCACATTTAATACTTACAAGGGAATTCTTTCCCTGTTGTGATAGATGTACCTCATGAACACAATTATGTATTCTGTCCTTGAGGCTGAAAGTGTTCTCAAGAGTTGTTCCTATTACTAAGAAGGGGGAAAAAAAAAAAAAAATCCTTACAGAGTGCAACGCTTTTTACAGTTTATCAATCCCAATCAGTGGGGCTAACTGTCCATTGATTTGCTGACAACCCCTAATAAATTTTTAAGAAATGACTGCATGTCCTGAAAAAAAAAATTACTGTTCAGATTTTTTCAGTCCTGAAGGGCATATTTTTTAATACTTTAGACTCTGGTGTACTCCTCACTGTCAGCATTAAGGTTCAGTCTTAAATCAGAACTGCAGACCTGAGGATACTTTCTCTTGTATCAGTAAATATGATTGCAAAGTAGCCAATTAGTTTGTAGCTCTGCTACTAGTCTGATTTCACTGGATTCACAAGCTAAACAAAGTCAGTACCTGTTAATATTCAGACAGAAGACTTCCAGCTTATTAACATACACACATCTACACAAGTTGCCTACAACATAGTTGTTTTCATAACTATTTTAGTTCTGAGGTAAGGGATTCCTCTGTCAAGAGCTGTACTAGACTATATCCTCTTTTTAATTGCTCGTTATCATCCATTCTTCTCCTGATCTTTCTCAGCCTGTGATAACAAGATCTGAATATCACATATGCACTGCTGGCTGAACCTTGTACCCCTTGAGAAGGAAGGTTTTCTCTTTTTGCAAAGAGATGAGGTGACTTGTCCTCGATTGCTTAGACAAAATGTAGACTGTACAAGTGACTCTAGAGCTCCTTAATGGGTCGCAAAGCCACAACCATCCATGCCTAAGCCTCCTTCTCACATGCCTGCCAAATGCTTCTTCTCACATGTTGACCCACGCTGTATGGATCTTTTCATTCCCTCCCTTTCAATCTTTTCCGTTTTTTTTTTTTCTGTTCTGTCTCTAAATTTCTCTTCCTCTGTGCCCACTTACCGTATGTTGTGTTCTTCCTGATCCTACCATCAAACTGAAATCCAAACTCCTATGAGCAGCACATATTCTTTGCTGTGTCAGTACAGATGGCCTACAGGATCTCAAAGGTTGGCTAGACCATCAGTACACAGCCCAAATGAGTGTCCTTGCACATCGGCCCAACAAAGGTGGAATAGCTTTCTCAGTTGTGGACTCCGCTTGTTGAAATGGAAGGAACCGATACCATGATTGGACCTTCATTAGCTTTCTCTTTTACGTAGGACTATTGTCATTCCTCTTATGGAGCACTGGCACTTCATATAGCATGGCTTCTGAAAAAAAGTGGTACAGAGACTGCTTCAGCCCTCTGAAACATATGCCAGACCACCCACAGTGATCCATGGTACAGAGCTCATGGCCATCTGTTGCAGAGATACAGATGCTTGTCACTTAAATTAAGGAGACATTTGTTAGCTATAGCAATATTAAGCTGCAACTACTTGAGGATGACAGGCCTAATGGACTATTTAGAGACGTGCAGCCATACAGAAGCCAGGCATAAAATGGCAATCATGAAACATTCTTGGGTAAGCCCCAGAAAGTGGTGGACAAATCCAGCTTCCCATGTCATCACTGAATTGGGAGGAAATAAGGGAAAAGACCATCTGGCACCCTTTTTCTTTGCCCCTGTGAACCTTTAAAAAGATGATGTTGTCATATTAATAAGGAGGAATTGTTTAATTTATTGATTCATCTTTAAAAATGATGGGTGATGTTGTGTACCTAGTCATGACATCTTCTCTTAATTTGATGCATTAAACAATGTTATATTCAGTTTCATTAAATGATATCCCTTAATTATGACAATGGGTAATGATGGTCATTAAAGTAATGACATTTGTCACCATCAGCAGTGGCAAGGATAATGAATAATGAACAAGGCAAAATTTCCACAGAGACTTTATAGTCTTATATTCCACTTAGCAGCAGGCTAGAAAAACACAGAAACCAGATAGTTCCCTGAGGACAAAAAAGTTTGAGGAAGTCAACAGAGAAGATTCCTCTTTAAAATACTAAAACACACTAACCAAGAAAAAATATGGATTAATGATACTGAATTAAAAAAAACCACCAAAACTTAAAAAACTTGTGAGCAAATCCATCTTATTAGGTCTGCAATACTATCTCCCTATATATTATTTTCATAAAGAAACTTGAACCAATTTTTAATGTGACTGGGATAAGAAACAGCAATTCATTGTGTATTCTATTGTCAAAAAGTTAGTCAAGAGAAATACACGTTACAGTACCTGGATAGGCTGGAAGAGTGGGCTAGCAAGAACAGTATGAAGTTTAACAGAGACAAGTGCAACGTCCTGCACCTGGGATGGAATAACTAGAGACACCAGCACAGGTTAGCATCTGTGTGGCTAGGCAACAGCCTTTCTGAAAGGGACCTGGGGGTCTGGTGGACAGCAAGCTGAATATGAGTCAGCAGTGTGCCACTGCAGCAACAAAGGCAAATTAGATCCTGGGCTGCATCCACAGGGGCATTACTAGTAGAGACAGAGATGTGATCATCCCACTCTACTCAGCACTTGCCAGGCTGTACCAGGAGTACTGTGTCCAGTTCTGGTCTCTGCAATTCAAGAAAGATGTGGACAGGTTGGAGATGGTCCAAAGGAGGGCTACAAAGATGATCAAAGGTCTGGAGAACCTGTCCTATGAGGAAAAACTAAAGGACTTGGGTCTTTTCTCCCTGGAGGAGGCAAGGCTCCGGGGAACCTCATCACAGTATTCCAGTACTTAAAGGGTGGCTACAAAGACGGTGGAAGCTCTCTCTTCACAAGGAGCCATATGGAGAAGACAAGGGGCAACAAGCACAAGTTGTACCGGAAAAGGATTCATCTTGTTATAAGAAAGACATTTTTTACAGTGAGAACAATCAATCATTGGAACAACCTCCCCAGGAACACGGTAGAGTCCCCATCACTGGAGGTTTTCAAGACGTGACTGGACAGGGTGCTAAATAATCTCATCTAGGCTCCCTTTCCCACAAATGGTTGGACCAGATGGTCTTTCACAGTCCCTTCCAATCTGTTCTATGGGCTGTTCTGTGATTTATGATTTTACACTGAATCCCAGAGGTTGTTTAAATCCTGATCTTGAACAAAATAAGAACTGAGTTAAGAATGCAGGCACGTATTTTGAAACTTAAGTGATTTATCTTTTGGTCTACCTACAAAAGTAACTGACTCTTACAGTTAACCCATCTCTGTGATACCTCCTAATTTTATCCCTGCATATAAGAATAATGGATTCCAAATAGAATAATCTTTTATTTTCTTTTTTACATGAACATCCTATGTATATACAGAAAGGTACTGCACGTGTCTTGCAGTTACACATTAAACTCTTCCATGAAAACAGAAGCAAAGTGCCATAGTGTGTATTTCTGCCAAGAGGTATGAGGAGTTGCCTAGGGCAAAAACCAGCCCAGGTAGTCTTAAACTTCATACAATAAATATCACCAAACCTGGTGGTATGTTCATTTTCTCTGAATAGAAAAGAAAACCAAGCACCTTTTTAGTGTTCATTCTCTTTGCCCAGATTCTTTATCCAGCTATTGGACAAGACAGGGAGGATATCTAAACTGAACGAAAACAGTGATTCCAGCTTAACTACCATTATGCATATTGTCTTCTATTACCTGCAGGACCTATTGCCCATTTAAAAATTGGCAAGGAGAACACTTAAGGCTGCTCTGACATGTGCTTTTCTAGGACATGACATAGCTCTGCTGATTTCAAATGAAAGTACACTTTATAATAAATGCTTTGATAGCTTTTAATCAAATGATGCATTATTAGCAAAGATTAAAAAAACTAATTATGTACAACATGGTTGAATGACAGCTGGGGGGAAAGAGAAGATGACTATGTGTGTTTGAAAACTAAGCACAAAGAAAAGAAAGGATTTTTAATTTTTAAGGCAGCAGAGGGGGGACAGACCTCATTAAAAAAACAAAACAAGACCAAACAAAAAAACACAGCTGGAAATTCAGTAAAGACAATTTTGGGTTCAATATCAAATGCCTACTAGTCTGCAGACTAAAATCCTCAAAGTGATCATGAAATCATAGTAGACTTTGGCTACTAAAAACTCGACAAGAAAAAGTATTTGAGAAGAACCCAAAGGAGTATTTGTTGAGTATGGAAACCAGATTGCCTGGATACATCTTAGACATAATGGACAGCTGTGCCAGGAGAAAGATCAGACTCTGGGCAGTGAGAATGATAATTCCTCCTGCTACTCTCATACGGGTGTGATTTAGCTGTTATCATGTGGAGGTCCACAGCCTATGATATGAAAAAGATCACATTAGAAGACCATAACACCATTTTGCTGACATACAAATCTGTGAATCTCAGGCTTCTTCAAGCACAGTTTTGACATCATTTTAAGTAAGTAGTTTAGAAATTAAAATATTTAAAGCAGAGTTTAAATAGCAGTTGCGACCACCTAGGTAGTCATATCATCTTTCAATTAACTGTGCTAGCGGGCTGTATAACTGTATTCTAGTATAAAAAAAAATTCTTTTAAACAAAATAAATGACATAAAAACTTTGTTGAAGTGAAATCTAAAAGATAATAGATTTGAGCATGGAGTGAAAAGATTTGAATAATTTGACATGGCATGGATAAAGACCTTCACTAATTTCAGAATGGAGCTTGCTAATTTTATGTTTGCCCATGAAAGAAGAGGGCTTGGTGCAACATCCCAGGAAAACTCTACCTGCCCTACATGCCATGGACATATCAAGGGAAGAAAACCGTTCACGAACGGAGCCTCAAAAGCAATGGAAGTTGAAAACAATCAAGTAACTATTTCTTCTTGGATGGAGCATATATATCCCCAGTACTGCTAGGCAGCATGGAGAAGAGCCGGAACAGTGTTTCAGTAAATACCCTGGTTCTCTTTATCAGGGGCAGTAAAGCATTTTCATTCTCTATTTCTTTTTCCCATACTCAGACTATTGTTAGAGACAGGCATGACTTAATGCTGTTATTTCCCCCTCCTCCCCCCAAAGGGCAGAAGTAAGGGGGAAATAGCTGATGCTATTACTCCCAAGGCAGGCTCAATCCATCAGGAAATCAAAACCAAGTCTATGATTAACGTGATTAATTAAAAAAAAAAAAAGCTCCTTCAGCTTCAAGAAAACCATTTTTTTTTCCCCATTATGAATGTCTTATTCAGCTGAGGACAGTAAACAGTCACGTTCAGTGACAGATGTTACATTCAAATGGACTGGAAATGTGATGAACTACCCAGTTTTGTCCCACAAAGGCTACAGGAAGTACTGGAGTGAAACACTGAGAAAATGGCAACCAACCAGCCTAGATTTATGAGCAATCCAGAGGACAGGGAATATGGAACACAATCAAGAACATAAAATACCTGAACTTCTTTAAAATATTGAACCTTTAGAAAATTATGTTCACTAAACAAGACTTAGTTGACAAAAAAAATGAACAGGTACAAACACTACGTGGATTAGCTTGGACATGATTTAGAGCTGAGTGAATAGTCCGGAGTACATTTTCTCTGCTCATTTGGCTTTGTGTTTGCAAATTTTCTGTGCATAAGAACTAAAAAAGAAGAAATAGGAAAATTAATTATACTAGAATTACTACTTCGCACCGTATTAAAAAAAATTAAGCAGCTCAATAGAATCAGAAAGGACCTTCAAACAAACAAACAGATTATGTTTGATGTGGAAAAGGAGGGCTCATGGACATGTGGGAAAAATGGGTAATACGATCAGAGCAATGAGGTAGGAAGAACATCTTACAGGAGCCTTTGAAGTAAATTGTAGGGGTAAGACAAACATTGTCCAGGGCATGAGAAGATGAGGCTGTGGTAATGAAGATTCCAGACAATGACATTGGTGAAATCTACTTCCAATTCTCAATCAGCTCTAACACAAATGACAGCATCTGTGTGGAGAACATAAGCGATTAAGTTTGGAAGCACATTCTTTTTCATCTCCTATGGTATGACTATGTTTTTTTCCTTTAATATATACTGCAATAGGCTTAGCTGGTAGGAGATAAGAGGCCATGCGCTCTAATGTCCCCTTTCCCAAAGAGAAAACTACAAACAAAACCAGTCCTTACTATTTTATGGTTAATCTCCCAAGCTGAGAAACTACCAAATCTGAAATCATTAAAATAGCACACAATTTTTTACCTTTTTACCACGGTGTTTCCAGAGTGGAGCAGAGTGAGAATCTCAGTTTAATCTGAGTTAGTCTCATTCTAAATCCCCATGTCAGATACACTCTCATGTCACAATTTTTGTTATACTTAACAAAAGTTCAATAATCTTTCAGAAAGTTGGCATAAAAACTAAGGGTTTGATAAAAAACATTTAAGAACCAAAGTTGGTTCTTAATACAATAGGCATATTTCATCCAAGCACCATTTGTCTGATTTTAATAGAGAGCCTTTCTAAAAGCTGACTGTTAAAAGGCAATCAGAGTTTATGCTGGAAGTGTAAAAAAAAACAACAACACCCCCCCCCCCCCCATAAACATCCAATAAACAAGGTAAATAAAATGAGACGATAAATGAAGAAACATAACCAAAACTGGCAAAGGGAAAGATTCATCATTGGTGTAATTCCACAAAAGACAGTATATGTAGAAATCTTTTGTGTATTATATTCTGTGATATGGTAGAATTCAGATAATTTGTTTCTTAATGATTAATGAAGTCAGAATCATTAGCATGTGTTTTTTCCTACAAAGAATGAAGCAGATGGATCTGTCAGGGCTTTATAAAGTTCAAATTAAAGATGAGGATTTTCCTCTCTACTGTTTGCCTTCATTCTATGGGAGAGGAGGGCTGTGAGAAGGAATAGTAACTGCTATTTCTTTGATCAAATCAATTTAGGATTCTGCATGAATTCTGAATAAACCCCTAGGTGGTTGGGGTTTTTTTGTTTGTTTGTTTGGGGTTTTTTTTGTTTTGGTTTTTTTTTTAAGCAGTTGGGTTTTCAAGCAGGTAAACTGCATTTTATTCCTTCTCAAGAAATTCATATTCTCAATAAGCCATTCCCAAAAGGCTTTCAAGACAGTTGCATTGCAATGGGGGCTTTTTGCTATACAGTTGTATTGTCACTAGGATTCAGTCTCTGACTCAAGAAAAGGCCTATAGGCAAAACTAAATCAGTTTAATCCAACTTAACATCCTCCAAGGTCTTTCAGCAGAGGTATCACTGCACAGGCATTTGGGATCTTTTTAGTTTATGCAACTGTAAATCAGAGCAAAATACCCACACTACTCCTGGGATTTCTAGAACAGAAATACTTGCCCAAGACATCATACACAGCACACATGTAGCGACTTTTTAACGTATATGTCCAACCTTCTTCACAGGTGCACACTGGCTTTTCTCTTCCCTATCAGATTTACTAATCATGACAACTGATGTTCTGAAGTTTCTTGATACACAGTGGTCACACTGCTGTAGCTCTTGCTCTAGACTATCAGACTTCCAAATATTTCAAACCAAGGCAGGAAATCCTCACATCTGCTCTAACAATTTTTCTAAATGGAAGTAAGAGCAATGCAAAGGCTACGTGTACACCCAGACATGCAGACTACTTACTCAGACTAATACTAGTGCAGATGCTTTATCACACTCCCACTGTCACCTAATTATAAATTGCCTCTCTACAGGATTTTTAATAGCTTCCAGGTTGAGCAGAGACACAGATATGACAACTGATATGTATAAATTTGTCTCTCGCTAGGACTCAAGTGCCCACATGGCAAACTGGAGACCTACAATCTAGGTGATGGTCTCAGAAATGCTGTCCCACAATGATGTCCAACTTCTCCCTGGTGGGGGTTGCTGCTTCCTGGAGTTTTGGGAGTTCAGTGATGGAAAGGTCACAGCTCATGGAGCCAAACCTTCCTGTTTGTACAGGTAAGCTACAGAATTGCCAAAGCCATCTGGGAGCCAGACAGAAGCATCTTTGCACTAAATCACCCTACAGGAAGCCCAGTGATGACCTTTTCTATAAAACACAGGGAAAACATTCCTGGAAGAAAGAGTTTGAATACAGGTTTTTCCCCTGTCCCGAGGAAGTAAGACCATGCTTCGATCCCTTTAAAGAATCTTAAAATCTCTTTTGCATAGTGACACTGCTCTGCTTTGCTTGGATTTTATTCTTCGCAGTCTTTTTAAGTTGAAGAGGGCTAAGGTTGCAATATGGGGTAGGTGTGCAGTGCTTACTCCAGAAGTGTGTTAGACAGGCTCAGAGGGACAAGATCAGACCCTACAGCAGACCTAGGCAGAAGGAGTATCACAGAGGCTCAAGCACTAAGATCTTCAGCCCACCAAGAGGGACTGGTACTGTGCATACATAAGAACAGTAGAACAGCTATGGACATGGCAGAATGCAAAGCTGTGTAGACTGACCCAAGTTATTTAACTCTGCTCTCCAATAGTCCGTCAGACAAGGTAGTGTTAACCTAGCACACATATTGCTTCTAGTCCTGGCACTAGTTCATTCACAGATAGCTCAGGCATCTCTCTGCAATAACGCATTGAGCCACATAGACAAATCTTAGTAAGTTGGTTACGAGTTTTGAAGATGACAATCAGACTCAGGCAGCAAAATGCACATCAAGTACCTTGGTGCTCCCGTGGATTTTCCCCTCACCCCTAATTCAAATACTTATCTCTGGTCATTTGATTTGGAGATGTTGTGTCCCTGTCTGTCACCAGTCTAAGAGTTGTCGTCATACAGTCATTCTAACACAAAATTGAAATATGACATCAGAGACTGAAGTAAGTTAAACACAAAATTGAAATATGACATCAGAGACTAAAGTAAGTTAAAATTAATTAGATTTATCTGGGATTAAAGAAATACCTTGTTATAATTAGAATGCTTTCCTGGACACTATCTGTTTAATCACACATCAGTCTGCCTGATTGGTTAATTAAATCCACTTAATTAATTTTCCACTGTCCACCACCCCACTTTATTCTGAAAAAAACCACTCTTCCCAGCAGATTTCAAACAAGAATTGCATAAAATCTTTTCCAAAACTGTTCTGATCATCTTAATGAAAACTTGCATACAAAATTTGAAGCAAAATATGAACATGAAGATATTATCCGTATCTCCTTTTTAAAAAATGTGCAGGTTTCAATGTCATCGCAAGCAGTTACTTAAAGAGTTAAGAAAGATTTGTAGATATACCTGTCTGCAGTACTAGCCTATGTGTTACAAGAGAAAGAGAGCCTGCTCTAAGAATATAAATCTCTGATAAGATGAGAGACTTCTACTAAGCCACTCATGCTTGGAGTCTATTGAAAGATAATCTTTGGTACAGTACTTCCAGAAAAGCAATTAACTAAATCAATATTCAGTAAAAAACAGATTAAGAGACCAAACTAAGGAAATCAGAAGTCACTCAGCAGAACAGACATACACCTTAAAGATTATAATTCATCGTGAAATCATGGGGTCTTTTTAGCTCTTGGGAGAGAACAATTTCTGAGGAGGAGACATTGTCTCCTCTTTCACTGAAGGTACAAGCCCATATTTCAATTTTAAATCTCCAGATTTTAATTTAAAAATACAATGGGCAAAAAAAAGAAGGTTCCAAGATCAGCTTATCATGGGTAGAAAACCTACTTTTGTACACAAAAGGAGCTTCTTTTCCCTCACACATTTGAATATGTCTCTGTTTTTTCTCTCTATGGAAAGAGACAATTTCTTTATTCTTGAGATGAAAGATGATCTTGCAGCTGGGAAACTGGATGAACATTCAGCAAAGGTGAGGTTGTTGCCAACTTCTTCAGAGACTTTAGGCCAATCTAATTACTCCATGATGCCATTTCTATCTGCAAAATGTCAATAGTAATAGCATCCTTCCTACTCCGATGGCCAACTCTTTGGACCTGCCATAAACTCTTACTATGAAAGTAAGCATATAACTTCCTAACACAAAATTATATGTATCGTGATGGTATACTCTGATTTCTTTTTCAATACATTTAATATTAGGCTCCTACTTTGTCAAGACACGATTTTGCCTTCCTTTCCCTGTCCTTTGCTATATGTTAACAAAATCAATTCATATTTTCATTTTCAAACTGTGAAACCTAGGAATGCACTTCTCTAATCTTCTAATTACTAGTATTAAGATAAGAAGACACAAGATCCAAAGGATCCTAGGAATATTTTTGCAGAAAAGTCTGACAGTAGACAAAGGCCAAATATCTTAACAGGAATTGCAGGTGGCGTGTTTAATTTCATGTCTGAATGATTAATATCAGCAAGTAAAATAAACCTATTTTAGTGGACAGCATAGTTACTTCATTGTGATGTAGTTCTAATCCTGGTCTACCCGGTACTAAAAATTTTACATAAGGAAAATAAGATCAACAGGAATTAACATAAAAATCTATTTTGCTCTTCATTAAAGTGTATTTAGTATTGAACATTGTTTTAATATTTCCACCATACATCAATAATTTTTTGAGTCCTTATTCAGCGGGGAGTAACTCACAACCCCAAAATAAACTTCAAAATAAATTCAGATACTCAGTCCAACTCTGTGTTTACTGCTGTAAAAAGGAGACAGTTTTTTTAAAACATATGCCACTAAATTTGCTTGTTTTTCTTGTTCTCTGGATTTTTTTTCTGATTTTAAAGCTTTCTTCTGACACTTCCTATAAAACAAAAAAAATGTTTCACATTCTTGAAGTGTTTTTTCCACTGTCCTTCCCTACTCTTTTTTTTTTCCTACCTTTAGAAGAAGTAGAAGTTTAAATATTTAAACACATAAGAGCTCCCCAAATCATGGCAACCCTGAAATCCTCTTTCTGCTACAAAAATAGACTTTTTTCCTCTCTGGGACTGGGATTTAAATTTGTTACACTAGAGCAAAGCTTCTCCTCCCACCATATCCTTCCTTCCACGGCTGCTTACATACAGACAATTTTTTTCTCCTTATGCTTTCAAAAGAAAAAGGAACGGCAAACCATGAAATAAAGGATAACTGAAACTGTCTTCCCAAAAATGCAAAAAGCCTGAAAACACAGCTTGGAGACAGCAATGATCAGACATTTGATCCTTTCCCCCTATTCAGCACTAGGGAGATTCATGGATATACTGGAGCGAGTCCAGCAAAGGACCAAAATGATGATTAAGGGGTTGGAGCATAGAATCATAGAATCATTGAGGTTGGAAAAGACCTCTAAGATCACCGAGTCCAACCGTCAACCTAACACCACCACCCACTAAACCATGTCCCTAAGTGCCTCATCTACTCGTCTTTTAAATACCTCCAGGGATGGGGACTCAACCACTTCCCTGGGCAGCCTCTTCCAATGTTTCACCACTCTTTCAGTAAAGAAATTTTTCCTCACATCCAACCTAAACCTCCCCTGGTGCAACTTGAGGCCATTTCCTCTCAAGTTCCTCTCATCTGTCATGAGAAAAAGCTGAGATCACTTGGGTTGCTCAGCCTGGAGAAGAGAAGGCTCAGGGGGATCTTGTCAACATGTATAAACACCTGATGAGTGGTAATGAAGAAAAGAGAGCCCAGCTATTCTCAGTGGTGGTCAGTGACTGGACAAGAGGCAATGGGCGCTAACCGAAATACAGGAAATTCCATTTAAACATAAGAAAAACCTTTTTTGTTGTGAAGGTGATTGAACACTGGAATAGGTTGCCCAGAGAGGTTTTATGGTCTCCATCGCTGGTCTCTTCCAGCCTCTATGACTCTGTGATTCTACAGTTTGCAGGTAAATGCTGAACTTTCAAAAAAAATAGTGATGTAAATACCTTAATTGTATATTTGGTCATATTTTAATAAGAGCTAATAAGCATATCGCATCCCAAGGTTGCTTCTAATATCCCTCACCAGCAAGCAATCCCAGCTGTGCCATCCCAGTTGCCAAAACCTCCAAGTTTTTAGCTTTTTAAATAATCTTCCTGGGGAATCTTTCTTCTCCATCCAAAAAAACCTACAGAAAAAAGATAAATATTACCTACAAAAAAAAAGCCATGCAACTTGTGTATGCTCACTTAGCTTTCAGCCATTTTAAATTATGTTTCCACTGACTTTCTAGCACAAACAGTATATTGGCTAATTCTGTATAGTGGCAGATTACATGAGACTGAGTATAAAAGAGGTGTATGAAGCTACAAGGCCACAATAGCTGCTATGCAATTCAGTGCTAGACTTCTGCAAACTCCTGTGCTGACTGCACCGTCCACTTGTTTCTCACAGCTTCTGCCACCTATAACAAAGGAGACATACACCCTGTGGTCTTTTGCCTGTCAGTTTTTCTTTTGTTCTTTTCCCCACCCTTCCATTCCCCTGATGTTAAAGTAAAGCTGTATTTTCACTGCAGAGCTTCCTGGAGCATTTCTTGTGTGTACCTTGAGTCTTGTTCTCAAATGTTCACCGGTCTTTCACCTCCCGTGATCAAGCACGGCCTGCAGCCTGCATTTGTGGTTTCATAGACTTGGCCTACCTAGAGGCTGGAATTTGGGACAGCTTGTTATAGTTCAAAGGAATAGAATACCCTTGCGTTGACAGCTTGTGACGGTGTGCTCCCCCACCCAACCTGACCTTTATCTCCTGTAACCCTACCTAAGTGAGAACTACCAGGGGCAGTCGTTAATGGATGCTGATGGTGATACTTCATCCATTAATGAAGTGGATTCGGGAGCCAGATAACAACACAATA